>NC_044204.1:27641333-27943641 GCF_900880675.1 Sparus aurata | reverse complement strand
TACAAAACACTGTCAATCAATTTCACATGAATGACAGCCAAGTAAAACAAAGTGTATACTGTACAATAACACACACACTGACCACAACTTAAATATTGTTAAATATCGATATTTGGCGTCAGTGTATCGATAAGGTACCTCAAGGCGATATATTGCGATATATCGTAGTATCGATATTTTGGTACACCCCTACTATATTACCTAAATAAATACCATTAACGTGAATATGTTGTATATGTATCAATTGATTAGACTCTTGCCTTTTTGGTTATTGGGGTCATTTTCAAAAGGAAAGCATCATCAACAAAAATAATCCAGGCACAATGTGAAGTTGACAACTGTAAACTCAGAGTTAACAGCCACGTTAGCAGCTCTATGAATCGTAAAACCCTAATGACCAAAACGTTTGGATGGACCAGCTTGTTAAACTCGGCCATAATTCTGGTCTCTATCTGTGTGTGTTTGTTCACCTGCAGCTGGGTGTTGAGCGTCTGTAGTCTGGTGCAGGACTCCTGCAGGCTGAGGGAGTGCCGACGCAGAGCTTCCAGCTGCTCCTTGAGGTGCTCGCACGCCTCCTGGGACTGGGACAGGCGCGACAGCAAAGCCTCCTGTGCTGCAACTGCCAACGCTTTCTAAGAGAGAGAAATGTCATATTGAGAGATAGAGAGAGTCCATAGACATGTAGAGGAGCAGCTGTGTCAGAGGCTGAGCTGCCTTTGGTGTCACACGGTGCTCAAAATATCCATATTCTTTACACCTGAATCTGCAGCTGACCTTTCACAGCCTTCCATTAAACTATGTTTGTATCAATCTATAAATACAGAGATGGAATACGTCGTCTATGTAACCGAGGTAACAGGGATGTCGAACATAAAGGTTGGGAATATAAACAGTACTATTGGTCCACAGTTGTTGTTTACTGCAAGACTTCAGTGAGGTGAATATTTGCACAGGCGTTTTCTAATCCAGTCAGCAAGTCTGCACACGTATTATGATTCTTGACTGCGCAATCTGCTCCGATAAATAAACAACTGTGTTGATTTGGCATCCTGACGGATGGATTTGAAATTAAAAGACAGTGTTGTATTTTGCCAAATTGCTGATGGTATGAAATCTGGTGTTTTTATCCAAAATTTAAATGAGTCTGAATTTATTTGAGCATTTTCTGCCAGTACTGGCAAAGCCGCAACACATTTCATGTGTGAGTCATCTAAAAAGTCTGGAACTCGGCTCTTTTTTTTTTTCTTGGATGCTTTCATATTTCCTCCCAGCACCTGCCTGAATCATCCTGACACACAGGGGATTCCTGCTTCTTTCTCTTTTAGATTTCCTGCCAGTGTCAACAGTGGAAAGTAACTATGTACATTTGCTCCGGTACCAGTTGTGGAATGTAAAATAGTACATTTACTCAAGTACTGTATTCATGCATAGCCGTTGTCCTTTTAAAGCAAGCATTAAAGCACAGTGTTCTAATACTTGTCTTTACCAACTTAGTCATTATGACCACCTTACTAATGATTATTTCACATAAATCACATTAAACTAACAATATGTTCCCATATTGTTATGGCCAAAACTATTTGATATTTGATTTTGTTGCCTAGTCTGAGCATTTATGATGTCCTCCTGGAGGTTTCACAATATAAAGATTTGAATTGTTTAAGCAAACACACATTGCAGTATTATTTTGAGGGCACTACTTGTAATAAAGGATTCAACATCTTGTTTTACTTGAATAAAAGATCTTCTTACACTACTGAGTGATGTGTGATGTGTGATGTGCGTAAACTGCAGGAACTAAACCCCTAAAAGGTGCCTTTCTTCATCCATCCTAATCTAAAACTTCAGATCCTGACAGCGCAACTTCAGTAGTAAACCTACAGAGCGATGCATGGAATGAAATTCCCAACCTTGGCGGTGCTGGAGCCGCTCCCGTACAGCTTCATGTGAGAGTCTGTGTGTGTGTCTGTATGTGTGTGTGTGCGTGTTTGAGAGCGAGTGAAACAGTAAGAGCTACAGCAGAAGAGATAAGGAAGATTAACAGTAGCCGAGGTGACATTATAAAAACTGATGAGCAGAGATAAAGCAGTAGTTCTGGAAATAAAGTGCTGCACTCGGGGAAGTGGCGGCCTACTGTGAGCTGATAGCTGCGAAACATCCCTAGGGCAAGAATTTCAACATAATGTAGATCATCGCCGACACACAGAAATTGCACTGAACCACACAGACACCCTGTGAATGAGATTCTCACACATACACACCCACCAGACATATATTCAAACACGAGACACACCTCTTTTTCCAGCTCTATCAACCTCTCACTCAGCTGCCTCTCAGACTCTCCGGGGGCGTGATCATGGATCGCAGAGAGGTCACGACCTTTGCCAGCTTCAGGGGATTGATCCCGATGTGACGTCTCCAAGGTGTGTGTCTGACAAGCGGGCGTTTGGTTGGAGGAGTCTGAATTTGAATTTGACGTAGCGTCGGCCTCCGCACTTCCTCTTCTCTTTTCCAGCTGGAGCAGAGATTCACTCTTCTGAAGGCTCTGCGAGAGCGACTCGACTTTCTCCTGGGATTGGTCGAGAGAAGCGCTTGTCGTCTTTAGTTCAGCCTCGGCTTTGTGGAGTTTTTGGCTCAGACGTTGGACTTCAGCCGACAGTTCCTGAGAATGTGCCTGCTCCTTGGATAAGTCCTGATGAGCGAGAGAGAGAAAAGGGGAAACGCAGTGTTGAATGGTTATATGTGGGAAATAAAATGATGGTACACAGTCTGTGCAGCACTACATAGAAAGTTAGCTGGTCTATCTTTATAGGGTCATTGTAATACTTACAAGTATGCAGAGTCTGCTTACAGCCAGTTAACTTTTACAAAAAGACTGTTTTCCCTTCAGAGATTCAAAAGGGTTTTTATTGTTGTTTTTCAAGCATGGAGTGGCGTAAACTGAGATTTTAAACACTTACGAATGATCAGAAATTGCGGCATCACTGACAAATCCGTAGAATGTAACTCATTGCATGTGGGTATTTGTCAGCAGAAAGATGCTGCTTTTATTGTTCTATTGTGGGAACTCTTGAGTGAACACTATAGCACATGGGAATCATACTGGCATGTGGGCACAGCTGCCCCCACGAAGAGTGCCAGGCTTTGAAGCCAGTTTTCGTCGTGGCCAAACTGTGTAATTGTAACATCACATGATGAACTGGGGCCCAGAAAGACTTTTGTGCATAAGCTTATATTGTGAAACAAAATCATTCTATCATTGAAGTTAGCTGGCTCGGTTGTAAGTCTCTAGCGTGCATTGCACTATAGGCTGCACATCGTGGGAGATCCGGGTATTTTCTTACCCAGGAAGTCGAGCCATTTTGGCTATGGCACATTATTTAAGGCTAACCCAAAGTTACCATCACCCTGGTTGCCGATCTTAAGGATATTTGCTAACGCAGGGGCTGTGTCCCCCTAAATATATATCATGATCACGGCCCTGAGGTATTGTGTTCCTGGTTTGTTTTAATTACCTTTTTAATTTCCATCTGTGAGCACAGTCTCCATTCCCCATGTTGCATAGTGGAACAATAAGTCCATCAACAGACAACAACGCTGACAAATCCAGCAAACAGCGTCGTTTGTCATTTTTCCAGTATGAACACACAGACAGAAACATTATAGGATTAACTATTATTAATAAGAATTTATTTAATAAGAACAAATCCCTGTTTTTAAAAGGATTTTCTGCTGTCTAGATAAGCAAAGAAAGCTGAGTTTACACTCCTCTACATCCCTGCAGCAGTGATTACTCTGGGTGACTACAGTAGCACGTCACACAAACACACACACATACACACACACACACACACACACACCTGGGAGAGAGAGCTAATCTTGGCCTGAGCGTCTGCGTACTGCTCCTGCAGCTGCTGTTTTCCCTCCTCCATGCTGGTTAATTGACCGCTGAGCTCTTTCTCCAGGTCCTGTAGCCGAGTGCAGAGCTCTTTGGATTCAGACAGCTGCTGACACACACACCTGCACGGACACACACGTCGGCAGCAACACAGGTCAGACTCAGGTCGAATTACGATAGACTTGACATTATAGATAAATGCATATGTGGCCGGGTATCCCTCTCCGGTGCCTTGTTAAGTTAATTGCGTGCCTCAGCTTGTGATTAAGGTTAAATGTGTGAGCATGAAGGTGTGTACCTGTGCTCAGCGTCCAGAGCCCGAGCTCTCTGGTTGCTGTGCTCCAGGGCCAGGGTCGTGCTCTCCAGCTGCTGCCTCAGCCTCGCCGCCTCCCTCTCTCTCTGCCTCCCCTCCTTCCTTTGGCCATCCAGCTCTGACTGACAGACCTCTTTCTCCTGCTCCAGCCTCGAGGTCTCCAGCAGCGCCTGGTCTCGCGCCCGGGCCAGAGATTGGGCCTCTAAGGTGGCCTCGCGGAGCTCTGCCTCCAGCTCCTCCTCCCGACGACGAGAGGTCTCCAAACTCCGACCTTGACGTTCCAGCTCGGACCTGAGAGTCTGAACGGTGAGCTCCAACTGGTCGCCCTGGCAAAAGAGACAAAATGGATGATTAACGCTTTTTGGTTCTTGCTGTTCACTTTAGATTAGATTAAATCTATTAATGATGAAATGGGACACTAGTTTAGCCTGCAATGCACAGTGGCAAATCACAAAGTAGACACATGTCGGACAGGTCACAATAGAAAATATAGGCTATAAGTTTTATTTATAGAAATAGGCCAAAAAATAAGGATGGAACAAATAAAACTGGCAGTAAATACGTCTTAATAAAATACAAATGTACCACCCAGAACATTTAAACAGCTTCTAAATCAAACATCTGTCTTAGTCTCTCCTTTTCACCCTTCCTCTTTGTGTATATACACACTTCAATTAAAACTTCCCGCTGAAGTTTTTCAGGTTTTTTTTTTCATTTTACTTTTTGCAAAAAAAATCTAATAAGTAACAGTGGGAAAATAAAAACGTACATCGTAATATGAAGACATTGCTGAGAACTCAATGTAATGACAAGTTAACGCAGTAAAATTACCAGGAATTACTGTATGATTTGGGTGATTACAGAGTAAAATTAATGCATAATATAGAGGCTTGGTTGGTAATTAGAACAAAATGAAACAGAAAGACTTATTGTACTTTGGTGTCACTTATTGCATCGTAAAGACAAGCTGTCAGGTGGGCAGGTGTGAAAAAAACCCACACAGGAAATGACATCTACATCCTCCAAAGTATCACTTCTGCAGTATAAAAATACCATGTTACATGTAAAAGATATTAAGAATATCACCACAGGAAATGACTGAATCAACACCACACTTTCAGTCATGCATCAGTACAGAGTCGTTCGCACAGGGATGAGGAAGTAAAGAAGAGGAGGATGTAGATGAGTTGTTATTTCCTATTTGGGTTTTATTCACCCCTACAGCTTCACGTTCCATTTAACACACGCTGCGATAATCTCCATTAAGTCAAGTCTTCTGCAGCGCTTTCTATAAATGATAAAGGGATAAAACAACTTAAAGGTTAAGGACTTTTGTGTTCAGAAATGAATGTTTTTGTATGCTTAGTTTTATGTATTCTAATTGAGTTTCACTTGCTCTGACAGATATCAGTGCTACAACACAGCTTTATGTATTATCATAAAGTTGGTTGGCATCACAGCAGCTGAATAAAAATCTATTTTCTCAGCCAGTGCTGAGTTAAAAGATAAGTGCAGTAACGTTCGGCCGTACAGGTACAATATGCCTTACCTCATAAAAAGAGGGTGGACAATACGGCAGAATATCACATCATGAGAAGAAGGATGGTGTACGCCTCTCTCTGAATGGGTATTCATGAATCCCTATTATGGTATTACTTTAATGCTGACTTAGCACTGCTCTTTGCCGTGGCTTGCAAATTCTCTGATGCCTTGCAATTTTGCTGCAAATAGAGCTTTAAACACAGCATCTGCATCACAAATCTCAAAGATGTTTTCATTGTTACGCTGAAACCTGTGCTGACAGGTTTCTTGTCAATATGTGAAGATCACGGGTCAAAACAGGCTCATTCTCTCAACACCGGTTGTATAATAATCTGTTGGTTGTCAGGCAGCAGCTTGAATCATCTGTTTCACTTCATGCTGTCAAATCCACCTCCTGCTGAACCATTCCTCCGAGCTATAATATAATTAGATTTCGGATAAAAATGCGAGACAAAAGACGTTTACTTGGAGAGTGAGCCGCTATCTAACGCAACGTATTTAATGTCACAAAGTAATTATTTAAAGAGATTACAGAATAATGAGATCAGCGACTGGGGATTTGAGTTGCATCATGAAAACTCTATTTCAGTCAGTTTGTACATTTTGTCTTCTCCCTCGTCTGTCTTCCCTCAAGTGAAATGACATCTGCCGTGGTCATGAACATGTTTGGTGTCACAGCTGCATCGTGTGTGTGTGTGTGTGTACTGTTCAACCTTGCGCTGGGCGGTGCGCATGGCGTCCATGGTGCTGCGTAGCGTGTCCCTGTCTCTCTCCAGCGCGGCCCGCTCTCCCTCCAGGGTGGCGATGACCGTGGTCTGCATCCTGTGGAGCTCGGCTTGGCTCCGCAGGCGGCACAGCTCTTCCTCCATTACCAGACCCTCCGACTGAAGAGCCTGAGAGTAAAAATGTTAGGATATCAAGAGTCTGTATATATATATATATATATATATATGTATATTTATATATATATATTACTGGAAATGCTCATTCCCTGTAAACATTTCAAAACTGGTTTGGTGGGTATTTTTTTATTATAAAGGTTATTTTTTAGTGCATTTTTTGAGTAACTTGCAGAGCTGGGGGGGAGAAAGAGAGGGGATGACATGCAGTAAAGGGACCAACTGAGCGACTGGGGCAAACCTGAACCAGTAAACAAGTATTTTTGTCAGATAAAGAGTGTAGAACGTGGACCCTAATACAAGAGACGACAGGCAGGCAGATCAATGGAAGAGCTTTAATTTAAATTAAACCCCAGGAACCGGTAAACAGGCGACTCAACAAAGAACTAATTGGAAATGGGACTTATTCTGTGTTGTGTTGCAAGTCGGAAGTCTGTATTTCCAACTGACAATCTAAATGCGCACCAGTGCGTTTGCTCCGGAAAACATGGACGCCCGCAGCAAAGGGACGTCTGTATGGAAAGTCTGTGAAATTTGCAAATCATTACTTAATTCTAAACCAGCTTTACTATCAAACCTTGCTTTAATTCATCCATCCATCCATTCATTCATTCATTCATTCATTCATTCATCCATTCATTCATCCGTCCATCCATCCGTCCATCCATCCATTCATCCATTCATCCATCCATCCATCCATCCGTCCATTCATCCATCCATCCATCCATTCATATATTCAATCATCTATCCATCTATCCATCCATCTATCCATCCATCCATCACTCCGTCCGTACCTCTATCTGCCTGCGGGCTTCTCCCAGACTCTCGGCAGCTTTCTTCAGGTGCTGCAGCTCGGCCTCCAGGACCACCAGCCTCTGCTCGGCCTCCCAGGTTTTCTTGCTCTGCTCTCCCAGCTTTGAGCGCAAATCCTGGGCCACCATCGCCTGTCTGTCAGCCTCCTCCTGGGCCTCCTGGAGCCGGAGCGTCAGAGGCTCCACATCAGTGCGAGACTGGGAACACACAGCCTGATCGGCAGCTGTATCCTCTTCTACACTGTTTGGATGATCTTGGATCTCTGGGCTTGTTGTTACCTCAGTCGGTTCTTTCTTCACTCCTCTTTCTTTCTCTTTCCTCTCTTTGTCTTTCTGCCCTCCCTCTGCCTCTCCTCTCCTTTTGGACTCCTCATCGCATGGTTCTCCTTTTACCCCTTGAAGATGGAGAACCTCTTCCCCGACTCCTGCTTCCCTGTGAGTCCCAATGATCTCTCCTCTTCTCTCCCTCTGCTCCATCATCCTCACCCTTCCTTCCCCCTCCCCCCTGCAGGATTCGGAGCCCTGGACTCCTCTCTCCACCTCGTCCTTCTCCTCCTCCTCCTCTCTGTCTGGCTTCCTCACTCTTTCCTCTTTTGTCTCGTCTTCTGGGTGCTGCAGTTTGGTCACCAGCTCTTCCAGGCGCTGCTTCAAGGTGGCATTTTCATTCTTCAAGTTTTGAAACTGGAAAAAGTAAAAGTAGTAAAAACAGACACGTTCAATGCTTTGCACAGCTGAGAATCTCCTGCATTTTTTCTCTTCCTTTGTATTGAACATGACTGGACTTGAATGCATTGAAACCAACCATTGTTCTCTCTAACATCCAGGTTCAATACAAGGAAGTCAAAAAGAAGGAAGACAGAAATGAAAGAAAGATAAGTGCCAGCAGGGAAATGAGAGATTGATTTAAATGATTTGTGGTTGGTTATAAAATACACTGTACAAAGACCTTCACACATAACCACAGTAAACTACAGCACACAGTCATCAGTCCAGACTGAGCAGCCTGTAAAGTAAGACAGGCAGAAGCTAACATGAGTAATAAAAACTGTATAATCCAGACAATATAAATAGTATATAATTAAAAAAACAAACAAACATTTGGACAGCTGCATCGTCGCCACTGTTTTCCATTGATCTGCAGATTGATCCATAACAAGCTCATTATGGTTAATTCAATAAAGCTGACGCAGCTGCTGTAGATGTTTACAACTGTTTGAGGCGAGAAAACACATGTTCACCTGCTGCATGTTGGCACTCAGCTGTGAGTTTATCTAATCGTATCATCTTGTGGAGAGCACAGTATTAACTGTAAGTTAGTCAGAGTTAGTCTTGTCTCATGCTCTGTGTGATTTGAGATACATTTGAGATATTTCTACCTTTTTAAACTACTCTAACAATTAATTAATTAATCAATTAATAATAGACAATAATTCTAACCAATTAATTTTCTGTTGACTAACTGGCAGGACAGAATAAGACAACCAGTGACAGCACAAAGACATGATATATTTTTCATGTAAGGCAAGTAAATGTCTGATATAGATTCGGTATCTGGCATTTTGGTGCAATTTGTGAATTTGTGAATAATAAATAATTGGTAATTTTGTCAATTTGCTTTAAATGTAATGTATATGTGTGTGTGTGTGTGTGTGTGTGTGTATGTGTGTGTGTGTAGATATATACAACTATGCCACATACTCCTACCGTACTCTTATCCCCTTATGCCCTCAGGCCCGTTGTTACGTTAACACAATGCTTCCACATTGGACAATTTTAAATTATGTGCAATCCGATATTGCCATGTTGGTGCCTAAACCTAACCAGAGTATTTCTGTTGTCTAAATCCAAGACTAGAAAAGAAATGGAAAGTAATACGTTAACAGCATAATGTATGTTACAAATAAGGTTCTGAACCCACCTCCTGAGTGAGAGTCAAGTGTCCGTCAGTGGGCGGTAGGTGGAGGGAAATCAATAAAACACCGCCATCGTATTAACTGATATAAGTTGCCACATAATGTTTGTGATTACAGAGGTTCTATAGTGTAGTGGTCATCACGTCTGCTTTACACGCAGAAGGTCCTGGGTTCAATCCCCAGTGGAACCAGATAACTTTCTTGGACTCTCCCTGTGAGTTTATATCCTGCTAAAACCCTGCTGCTCATAATGAAAATATAGCATATAATGTGCACAATCCATATATGCATATCTTTCATTTCATAGCTTACATACAGAACAGCTGTCTAACTTTTATGGTGTTGTAGAATATATCTAACTCTAGATAAATATCTCTCTATATATCTTGAGTTACAGAAAATAGATTGCTGATATATTCGGTATCACGGGAGGATTACTAACAGGATTACTATTTTAAAATAAAAAATGATGTACACATGACAACACTTCTTGAGTCTCACACAACATCACTCTGGTCTGGAGTGAGATACACTATTAAGATTTAATAAAAGTAATCTTATTGATGCATTTTCTCAAGTCTCTATGTGTTTGATGTTGTGGTAATCCAAAAGTAATAGAGAGTAACATTACTCTAATATTTTGATGCTTGGGTTACATTACTAACTACTTTTTTTAACAGGTAATTAGTGACTTTGTTGGTGAGCTCTTGTTTGAATTGAGTTTGTAAATGATTTAGACTTGTTTTCTCATCCCCGAAGAAAACAAAAACAAACAAACTCTAGCAAGAATGCAAGAAAAATAGGTTTAGACATTCCTTGTTTTCAGTCGTTTGTGATTTACGGTTCTCATTCTGGATTGTTGACATCTTTGTGTTTTTAATTTATGTGCCTGCTGAGTAAGACATCAGCCTAATCCTTCGATATTTCTATTTATTTTGATATAAAGCCCCCCATTTTACCTTCCCATATCTCCCTTGTCTATCTATGATGGTCTTAACCCTTCAAAAATAAATAAAAAAATACATACATGAATAGGTTGTTTTTCATCCAAAGACTGTATTTTGCTCAGATTCACTGACATTATCTCCTGGATATGATGTCTCTGTGTAACATCAGCCTTCAAAAGCGAAGTGCGTTCTTCAGCAGCCACATAATTAAAACAGTTTAGAGTAATTTGCCTGTTTTCTGCCCGTGTTACAGGCAAAAATACACATCCACAGCTCATTTAGGTCAAATAACGGATGCTTTGTGGCTGTTTTGAAAGATGACAGCCTTTTGTTGCTCCACATTGTATCTCACAAAGCCTCCGGAGTCTCCCAAATACCTTGTGTATTTCCATTATACGAGTCTTTCAGCTCACCTCTCTGAGTGTGTTCTGGTGCTCCATCTCCAGGCCAGCCAGCTCATCCTTTGCATCTGGAGAATCAGCCTGCAGCGAGAGGAGATGGATGTTTAATTCCTCCAACTGATGCTTCCTGCTGTCCTCGCTTCATTTGCATCTACATACTGTAAGCCCAGATAGAGAGGAGCTTCATGTCTGACTTCAGAGAGGCCAGGTGGACTTGAAGTGCTGCCTGCTGTTATTTTCATTTCATTCACTTGACTGTAATGGATATGTTCTGCTACAGTGCAGACAATTAAGTCCTGTTATCTGTGATCTGCTCTAACATTTAACCCGGGACAAACTAGGCCCCCTGAACCCTGACCTCCTGCTGGGCCTGCAGCTCCTCCAGTCGTCTCCTCAGCTCTGCGTTCTCCTGCTCCGCTCCCAGCAGCCTCAGCGTCGAGGCCTCACCAACCTCCACACTCAGCGGCTTCTGATCTGAGACAGCGAGGGGGAGAAATAAAGAATAAAGGAGAAAGAAGATGACAAAAAGAAGATGAAGAGAGGCGGAGGAAAAAATGGAGAAAAAGAGAAATGGATCTTTAAAGAGATTCACTTGGTTATTGTTGATTGATGACCTGTGGGCCGGTGTTTCCTCCGCATATATTCTCTTATCAGTTAATTAAAATGTCTTAAATGACAAGGTGCGGAGAAGCAGGTGCACTGACCAATCAGGGTGCTCAGCTCCTCGTCAGAGTCCGGTTCTGACTGGAGGAATCGTCGGGGGGCGCTGTGGCCGTGCCTCAGGTCTGCCTCGAGGCTCATGTTCATCTCCAGCAGCTCGTCAACGCGCTGCCTCTCGGTTTCCCGCTCCTACACACACACGCACACAGGTATTTCCTCCAATGCCATAACAGTGCATGTGCAAGTACATTTCTTCACATGCTTAATAACACACTTCAAACCCACCGCTTGCACATCTATGATTCTCTGACGCAGCAGAAGATTGTCCCTCTCGAGCTCCCTTAGCGAGGAGCAGCGCGCCCGTGCGTCCACCAGCTGCCCCTCCAGAAGAGCCTTGGTCTCCTGCAGCGCTGCACACAGCTGCTGCTGCTCCTGCAGATGACATCATTCATTTAGGTGTCTTTTTTCAGAGCCAGTCAGTCTTTGATCCACATCGTCGGCTTTCGGCTTCAGCAGAGGGCAGAATCAACAGTAAACGTGGTGATTTGTGATTTGTGAATTGGCTTCAGCAGATAAAGTTGAGATAGTCAGGATTTTAGGGATTCTGTGAGAAAGGGTTAGTTTAGTTTACTTTGTTCTGTTCCCACCTCTTCGTACCTGCAATACTCATTTCTAATTTTACTTGTACTTGATGGGAAGTAGCAGAGTACAAATACTTTGCTACTTAACTTAAGTTGATTTTTCAGGTATCTGTACTTTACTACAAGTATTTACTTTTCTGACAACTTTTCTGTCAACTTATGCACCTTCCACTCCTTACATTTTCAAAACAGGCTCGTTACTTACTGATTTCAACCTATCAGAGCACATCAGACAGGGGAGAGTGAGATTCAAATGGAGAGAAAAGGCCTGTGAGTGTCTCGCATCTGCAGAGAACCTGCAGCCCTCTGCCTGGATTTTTTAGTCTTTTTCTTCTCTATACCAAACGGAAATGTCGATATTTGACGTCCTGGGAATGAGACTCAACCGTCAACTGTCTCTCTTGGTGCATTTACAAACGGCTCGGACAAATCCCTCGTTTTTACACAAGTGTCTGTACTTCTGCTTGAGTAAAGACTGTGCAGACTTTTGCCACCGCTGCCCTTCGTGTAGAAATCATCAGTACATATAGAACATAGTGCTGAGTATTACAACTGTAGTGTCGTACGTTTCAAAGTACAGAATCTCATCTTCCTATACAGGTTCTATAGTGTAGTGGTCATCACGTCTGCTTTACACGCAGAAGGTCCTGGGTTCAATCCCCAGTGGAACCATTGATCTTTCTTGCATTCTCACTCTAAGCTACTAGGTTCAATATCTGCCACATGTACTCATGTTCACTACTATCTATTTCTTTGCCTTACTTGCCGCCAATATACAAAACACATGAGTCTTATACAAATGGGGCACTGTGATGATGCTGGTTACTGAACATTGATCAGATTTTTGGATCACATAAGGTTTGTTTTTTTTGTATTTTGTTTGTCACTGAGGCAAATTCTACAGATTGTAAACAAGCCAACATTTCAGCCGCGTCATCTAAACCGCTTTATTTAGAGGTTAAAACCTAAAGTGAGCACACTCTAAATGTTGGTAATAACCTGTCTCATTATATTTTTTACCCCCTGAACCTTCGTAAAGTGATCTCTCTCTCTCTCTCTCTCTCTCTCTCTGTTCTCAGCTCTCCATAATTAATTTGGTAAGTACAATGTTGATATAATGGAATTGGGAACTGAATTAAGAATTATGGCATATACTATGCAAAAAAGACCCGCTCAACATCAGCCCCTGTGGTTTTATCAACCACACAAAGGATCACTGTGAATTTGGGAAATTAATTATGAACCCAAACATCAGAGAAAAATTCTCCCGCCAGCTAATTTGGGCTGTCACGGTGATGCAGCGTGAAGGCGGAATAAATCAAATACGACGGAGAAGGTGACACCGAGGACACTGTGAGGTGCGTAACAAGGATACGAGCACATCTTTCTGCCTCCGAACTGTTATACTACCTCGGAATAAATCTCATTTGGGTGTAAAAGCTCCAATAAGCGAAGCCATGCTCCTGCTCTTTGTCAATGAAGCGGCTGCGGGCGGTAAATCCTGATGACATCACGCAGTGTAATCTCATTCGTTGGCTTTGAGCTTCGGAGTTGTTCACACTCGCTCTTGATTGAAACGCTCAGGGCCGCGAGAGGCTTCTGAAATGAAATGGTACAGTACTCCTTTTGATAAAATAATAGCCACTCAGAGAAGGTTAAAAACGGGATTGTCTTGATGTTAAGTACATATGAAGTCCTGGCTTTGTAAAAGTGTGTGTTTGTGTGTATAAAGGCTCCGTGAGTGCGTTCGATTCCAGAGTGTAACTTTCTGACAGAACAATTTAAATGTATTTCATGGTGTAGATGTTGCAGTGCTGCTTGTTTTCTTTCTAGTTTAAATGGCTAATTCAAAAGTGTGCGTCGAGAGCTGCGCTTTGTTAGTGTGTGTGTGTGTGTGTGTGTGTGTGTGTGTGTGTGTGTGTGTGCGTACCTTCAGCTGAGTGCGGGTTAGCTCCAGGCTGCGCAATCTGTGTTTACAGCTCTGAAGCTCAGTCTGGAGCTGCTCGGCCCGTGTAGCTCGCTCTCGGGCGCAGTCCAGTTCATCCCGCAGTGCGCGCATGCCCCTCACCTCACCCTGCAGAGTACGGTTCTGCACACACACACACACACACGCACGCACACACACACACACACACACACACACACACACGTTCAAATGCCAGTGGGGATGAGGTCAAAAAAGCCTGTCAACAGATCTGGGATGTGCAGCAAAGCAAATGTTGACAAAGTGTATTATAGGGTGAAGGAAAGGTGTGTGTGTGTGTGTGTGTGTGTGTGTGTGTGTGTGTGTGTGTGTGTGTGTGTGTGTTTACACAGCTTCTGAGTTTGAAATGTCCTCACAAGGACAGGAAGAAAATGAAAACCTGTTGCTGTATCCTTTTACTACAAGATGTTAGTTTAAAGTTCAAATCAGAACTAGGTCTCGATTAAGTTAAGGGAGGGAGTTTATATGAAGACAGCCCCAAAAACACACACAAATTTTAATGTAGTACCAAACAGTGTCTCCAAAATTCACTCTTTCTGCTCCTTTCTTTTATGCCTCTGCAGCCATGGCCACAGGGATTATGTTTTCGGGTTGTCCCTCCGTCCAACTGTCCCATTCTTGTGAACACAATATCTCAAGAATGTGTGAAGGGGTTTTTTTTTTCTCAAATGTTCACTTGGACACGAGAATGAATTGATTAGGTTTTGCCCATTTTTCGCCTTTACTGAGTCGTACTGTAATTAGGACAACATTTTACACGAATGTCGAAGAAGATCAAGTGATGAAGTGGAGACATGTTATATCTAAAAGGTCAGAGGTCAACTTCATCATAATATTCAGCAAAAAAAAATGATCTGGCCATTATTCAGCGCCAGAGGTCTGGAGCAGAAACTCGTCCGGTGCGAGGCGGCACACAACCGCGAGGAAGTAAGTGCAGTTGTGCTTGAAATGCTTATTGTTGATCCGCACCAAAACAGAAAGGCAAAAATCCCCGTATGTGAAATCCTGCTTGGAAATAAACCTGATTCCGATCTGCAAGCGTATTTCTAAATAAATGTTTAATAAACTCGTAGGCAATTTCTCAGTGGGAGCATTATGAGCTCATTCGTTCGTGTCCAGAGTTTTGTTCTGGTTTGTTAAACAGAAGGAGAAGTTTGACAGTAATGTTCCTCTGGACAAAACTGCCATTGGCTGCAATGTGCGTAGTCTAATTTCTGCTAAATACATAACCTAAGAGGGATTAACTTATTGGCTGTTAAATGCCACCTGTGTTTTGAGCTCTTGGCTGTGCTCTAATGTTTTCCAGCCTGATATACACCCTGTTAGAGCTGCTGCCAAACTAGTGAAGTTTAATGTCTTTCTGTGTACACAAAGCGAGGACTTCTCCTCCTCTCCTGCAGAGGAATCCAGCAGCATAAATCAGACTTTCTGTACCTCTTTCTGAAGTTTCTTGAGTTGCTCCTCCATGGTTTGAATCTCCTGCTTATAATCCAATATCTGGTCCCCTTTATCCTCCCTAAAAAACAAGTCAAACACAAAACCATCAGCACCAGAAAAGCAATTCAAATCAGTATTTTAGTGCAGATTTTAGTTTATTTTACACACTAGCTTATAATCATTCCTAGAAAATGTGAGAGCACATATATATCCAGAAATTATAATCGACCCATAGTGATCTTTATGATTCAGTCTATATTAATACACTGTCTGAACTGCATTAAAGCAGTGAGTACCTAATTGGTTCCTTACCCGTTGCCGAGTAACAACCCACAGTTTTGTGTGTTGTGTGACAAAATCATGTTTTTTTTAATATCTTGACCTTTATCGCAACTTTTCTGAAGGTTCTTATGAGTTTCCTCCATCACACGCACACACACACACACACACACACACACACACACATACACACACACACACACACCCGCACACACACACACACACACACTCACAGTTGCTGTTTAAGGCGGCGAAGTTTAGCCTTGCTGTCTGCCAGCTGGAGTGCCAGACCTTGGGGTGGCTCCTCGCTGCGACCACCCAGGGCCACCGTGGTTGTGTCAGCCTGGCCCTCCCGGTCCCGACACAGCTCTGCCATCCTCTGGGAGGGAGAGGGGAAGAGACGGGGCGATAGATGTGGCAAGGGACAAAGAGGACGCAGGAAATTAAATATTTGAAGGGAGATAAAGAGGGAACTAAGAAGAATTTGATACTCGAAATTCGAAACTTTTTAAAAGGCAGTTTGTCAGTGAGTAAGAAAGAGTAACTGCACCAAGTTCACACATTAAAGTGTGTTTATAGGTCTTGGGGAGAACTACGGCATATGTGAAAAAAGTAGTATAAAGCCTTCTGTGGCTCCAGAAGAAGCTGCGTGTCATCTGATAAATTGCCTCCAGTGATGTCACTCAGCGGCTGAGCTTCTACCTCGAGGGTGGCTGAAGAATAAAAATTCAGAACAGGTGCCTTTATCGAGTTCAGACAGGTAACAGATGTAAGTGGATCCTCGGTGGATTTAAGGGTGCAGGACACAGTCAGATTAAGGAAAGGAGATCATATACGGGGTAATAACTCACATGTTCCCGTTTGAAATAAAAACAAAAGGCCTTGATCCTCGTAGGATATCTCAGTATTTTCACTTCTTTATTCCGACATTGAAGGTGGACATGCGCCTAATCTTTCTTGTATTGTTATTTCTTTAATAAAAGAAAAGATGCAAAGCTACTCCTGTCAGCCTCAAATCCCACCGTATACTTGCGTCTTCTGAAATTTAATCTACCCTACAGTCTACAGTCTCAGCCGAGAAACCATTTTAATATCAGCTTCTGTTGGCTACACGGCAGAAATCACCGCAGCTGTGAGCAGTGAAGAAAAGCAACAAACTGAATATGAGATCTGAGCAGCATGAGATATGAAATGTTGATCAAATATGTGACTCAATTACGCCGCGATGAAACAAGTGCAGCACTTACTTATGCATGTCCTAATTTTCAGTTAATTAAATTTTATGACTTCATAGGAATAAACAGACTTTTCTCATTATCGTGGTGCTGCTATGTCTGACATAAGTGTCAAACACATTTTTATGCATAAAAGGTCCTCAGCAGGAATTGAACCCAAGACATGGCTGTTACACTCTGCTGTGTGTCTTAAACCACAAAAGACGTGTGGAAGTTCATGCAATGTATAGTTTCCCGCAGCACTGATTGCTACGTGTGTGTGAATAGATGTAAAAGGTAAACATAAAAGTGATAAAGCAGTTTAGTGCCTGTTTATGGCCAATAATGCAATTTCCAATCATCTGTGTTATTCAGTATGTCAGGCACGCATGCTTGTAGCTTCTCTCATTCGCGTGAGCATTATCAGATGATTTCATAGAATATTGCAAAGATTTTAGGATCATGTCTGTGAAGATTCTCAGTCGTCCAGGTCATGGCAATATATCATAGGCAAATCCTATGATATAGCCCTTTTTAGGAAAATACACTTCGTCATCTTACCAAGAATTAGATGAGGAAATTGATACTACTTTCATGTCAGTGTGGTAAATATTAAGCTACAGCCTGAAGCCAGTTAGCTTAGCTTAGCTTAGTTTAGCGTAAAAGACTTGAAACAGGGGGAAACATCTAGCTTTGCTCTGTCCAAAGCTTTAGAAAATCCATCTACAAGCACCTCTCAAGCTCACTTATAAACAGCATTTCATCACCTTGTATAAGAGGACCGGGGACACATAATGCAGTTGAAAATATGATGTTAGTTTGATAAAAGTAAAAGTCATCCATACAAATAGTACTTGAATAAAACAAGTATCAAAGTACAAGTAAAAGTATCTGATCTTAACTTTCACTTGACGCACATTTTAGCGTACATAAGGTGAGGTGCATGTGGTTACAACGATCTCATCGAAGACTCAGCAAGAAAGCTAATAAATGCATTTACTCATGTTCTGAACTTCAATACAATTTGTGGTATTTGTACTTTACTTGAGTATTTCCAATTTCTGCTATATACGTCCACTAAACTACAATGGGGAGGCAAATTTTATACTTTTTACTCCAGTGCATTTATTTAAAAACGTTTAGTAACATTCATCTGCCATTGGATGAAAAAAAAAAACTGATTTCAAATAATCTTGAATATCAGATCTGATAATTGGTCAACCCAAAGTATACAAGGACATATATATTAGTATAATTAACTTCCTCTTGTAATTTTAATATTCAAGTTCCAAAAAATACTTTTGATACATAAGTACATTTAATACAACAAACTTTTTTACTATCATCCCAACCCGATATCTTTACTTTAACTCAAGTATGACTGCAATAAGGATATATTCCAAAACTTCATTCAAGTATGTGCATGTGTACCTCCAGGTGTGTGTCTCTCTGTGCCAGCAGACTCTGGATCTGTTTGGCCATGGAGCTGAACACCAGCTGCAAGTTTGCACCTTCATCCTCCACCAGCTCGTCCCAGCGGAGCGGCAGCACCACGCGAGGATCCTGAGTCACCTGCAGCAAGGACAAGTTTATCAGCTCCCTATGATAAGATCAACGGGCGTCTGGGAAACCTGACACAAAATGGCAGATCTGGGGACATACAATCCAGTCAGTGTGAAGGCTGTGCGAATACCAAGCAGAGAGAAAAAGTAAATAAATAAAAATCACACATATGTCGGGGAAGTGTGTCCAGAGATGCCTGACTAATGTGTGTGAAACTAATGATCATGTAGACAGGTTTGAAATGTCCTCGGGTGGAAGGCATATGAAGAGCGAGCAGGGGGTGCATCCATCCACACAGGAAGAGCACCTCTCACCTCGTGATTTATGAGACTGAGGATCCTGGCACGGAGAAGGCTTTTGGGCAACACGCTGCTACTGTAATTCAGACACGCTGGTATGCAGCATGCTGTTTTTGTAATGCCAGCAATTATTCACGGGGGGTATTTTTTAAAAGAGTACAATTTGGCATTTGGGCTTTATTGGAGGGGAAAGCGGAGAATGACAGAAAAGAGACGAGGGGAGAGAGGATGATTTGACAGAGGGTGGAGGTGGGGAGGCGGACAAGAGGGGTGGAGGATCCATCCCACAGTGGCAGCAAGGGGCACCCAGAGGTCCTTTAAAGGCTGCCAGCAGAATAACAAGTAGCTCATTTTCAGACTCACTTGAAGCCCCAGTAGAAGGTGTAATAGTTTCTTCACTGTGTGTCTGCAGGCAACACAGTGAGGAAATTCTTGGATCAATCATATTTAGGAACAAAGAGCCTCTTAGAAGTGTCTCCCCTGGATAAAATCTCCTCATACTGGTCAGTCGGCAAATGTCTTTTATATTTGGGGGGGGTGGACCTTGATTTGATTAATACTTAAACGTACCTCCTGGATACAGCTGGCGATGTCTGCCTGGGTCTCAATGTCCAGAGACTGGATCTGCTGAATGAACGTCTCCTTCGCCTCACACTGCAGACACGCAGGGATGAGACAGAGTCAATCAATATAATACAGTATATCAGCCTGAAGTGGGCAGAGTGGGTCTTTTAACAACCTCTTGATCGCGGTATTAGTCGGCTAATTAGCCCACGTATTCATTATGCTTGCTGCTAAGCACAGATATATTTTTATCTCATTAAAATTTTAACCCACACAGGGTGACAGTTCAAGCAGAGGGAACCGACAAGAACCTTAATTTAAGAATATAAAAATGCATTGTTTGTTTCCCCTGTATCTTATTATGTTTATTTCTTAATTGTGAAAACTGATGAACAAACAATGTAACACATTTAAATACCGGGTCTTACAGGTCAGACAGAGGGAATGTAAGAAATAGCAAAAGGGGTGTCACATCTTAAATTTGCAGGTGAAGAAACTCAGACTGTTGTTGTTAATTACCTCCTGTCGTCTCATGGCTCTTCTGGTTGTTTTTGTGCTAGTTTATACCCAAAATGATGGCAGGTGGTTGTATCAGACATGAGAGTGCAGTGACTATGTCTAAAGAATATAAAAATGTAAAGTTATCCAGGTCTAAATTTAAGTCCCACAATGGCACAGAATCGAATCGTGACCTTTGAATTTTAAGTAGAATGGAAACATTGATTTGGAGAATCGTGACTTCCTGATTTAGCTCATCACTTATTTTGTTGAAGTTGAAAAGAAGGAGTTTTAGACTATGAAGCGGTTTGTTAATTGACAGAAAATGAATGTGCAAATTTTTTTTTTTTAAATAAAAAGTGTATTTACACTTATGCACATTTGAATCATACACAGCTACTTTGGCAAGAAACTAAAAAAGAAAGAAAGAAAGAAAATTGTTACGATATATTTCTTCCAAGCATTAAAACACCAAATGCTCACTACTTCCTGCTCTTTCATTGGATTCATTTGTCAACTGTACACTAAATATCTTTGGGGCTAGTTAGTAAAACAAGAAGAGCACTGTGAAGATGACATGTTGGCCTCAGAAATTACAACTGACATTTCTTAATCACATTTTGCACATTAAACAATTTGTCAAGAATACAATCAGAAGATTAATCGAAAATCAAAATGAATCTTTAGTTCCAGCCCCCAGACTGAAAAACCAACAAAACCATTTCTTTGTTTAAAGGTTAGCAACGTGGATCCAGCTAAAATAAATTCATTATTCAGGTTTTTTTTCTTTTCATTTGTTTTTTTTCACCCAAAGAATGAAAGAATGAACAAACTGTCACATTATATTCAGCCCTCTGAGTCTGTGAAGCTCAGCACAGACCAGACAACAAAAAGATTTTTGATGAACACAATGGTTTGATGGACGGAAACTGTAGAGAAAACTTTTACCATTTTTCGATCATTATCACAACTGGGGCAAAAAAAGGTCAGATCTGACCTGAGGGTGGTGCCAGAGGAGAGTCTGTGTTGTTACTTCAATCGGGGTTTTTCAAACTTTACTGTCGGGCTCAGCTTTGGACCTGTTCACAAAATACAATTTTTCCCAAGACCTAAGCCAGATATGAAGTTCAGATACGGGACAGAATTGACTTCAAATGGACGGATCAATAAGGTGGCGTGCTGGTCAAACTGTTGTTGATTTGAAATATTCAGGCGTTTAAAGAATAAAGGGAAGAATTGATCATGGCTGGAATAAACAGACAGGTTGACAGAAATATATCTTTAAAAACCAGGAGGATGATTTAATTCTAGTAACGATATCGGCTGAATGCTTAACAGTGATAGATTTAAATGCTACCAGGTGCAGGAAGTAGTTGAGTTCCTCCCAACCTGAACTCACAGGTGATCTTCACCTCAGTAATTATGTGAGTTATGAAGCCGACTGGCTGCACCGGTGATGAATCTGTGTGTTTCTCTGTTAATCAGCTTTTAAAATGCCACATTAAATCTATTTTGATTCATTGCAGAAGAGCAGGCTGCACATAGTCTCGCTTGAATTGTCACATTTTCTCTCAAATAAATACTTTTGGCATGAGAAGAATCTGGTGTTTGTGTTAACTGTGGTATTATTAAACACTTTGTGATAATCATGGTTAATAACTGGTAAGTGTATCTGAATTTAAGATAATTCTCATTTCATTGGTATCACACTATGAAACGCTTTCTTAAAGCATTTATCAAGCAGTTGTGATTAACTGATGTTTATAAGACTTTGTAAATGTTTCATCAATAGGGTCGGGTATCATAAAAAAAAAAAAATTGACTTTAACTCGGATCCTGAATGATACCATGATACAATACCAATTTTATGAAATCCTTCATACAAAACATCAAGACATCAAGCTACATATGATAAAAAATCCAAAGTTTTGATTTCACATATTTTTCATACCTCAACTGGAAGACGAAGTTGATTTAAAATGCAAAAAAAATCATTCATTCGAGGCTAAACACTGGAACATGTGATGTAACTCTGTGTTGTTTTTGAGAAACAGCTATTTTTGTACTATATTCGGTCGTTAATTACATGGGTTTACTCATTTGATCATTTTTCTAAATTAGACAAGGAAAATACAGGTTTCTATGGTCCCTAATTACTACAAAAATAAACTTACAGAAACTTCAGGATGTAGCCTCAAACTTTGACCAGATTTTTTTTAGCTCAGAAATTATTTAAAGTGCTGTAAAATAAATACCACTGTGGATATTAACGGACTTTAGGCATGGAGGGCAGGTGAAACATGGAGCAAGAAGTCAGTCGATTAAGGGAACTTGTCATCCTTGTTACAATTATGCATCTTAACAATACAGTACAATACAATGCCCTCTTACTTGCGCCCACTGCCCACCATCACCTTTAACTTTTGGCCTGGGGTTTGTGGATTGGAACAAAGTGTTCTGTTTTGACAATCGATTAATCGTTGCAGTCATTTTTCAAACAAAATTGTCAAACACATGCTGGTTCCAGCATCTGTAATATAAGGATCTAGAGTCTAAAATGAGACAATTTGAAGACGTCACTTCAGGCGTCTGGAAACTGTGATGAGCTTTTTTCACACTTTCCTGACATTTCACTGACTGAACAATGAGTCGGTGAATCGTGAACATAAGCAGCGGATTGATTAATAATGTCTGCAGGTTCAGTAAACAATACTGCGCGTGTGATTATCGACCTTCAGAGAGCGTGACAGTCATGTGAGTGTGCGATCACCTGAACGGCACATCCTAATAAGAGCAGCAGCAGTCGCCTGAGCTCCTCCACAGCTGCCTCTGAGGACACAGAAATAACTGTCATCATCATCATTATCATCATCATCTGCACCCCCCACCCTCTGCCATCCTCCCTATCATTATCACCTTAATGTGTTTCACAGATAGCAGAGATATGGACTCGTATATAAAGTATAATTACTTTCCCTCCGCTGAGAGACATGGCACTGATAGGATCACGCTGTTATCTTGTACCTGTTAGGGGGTCCTGCCCCAGTATGGCAACATTTGGGAGCGGCATCAGTATAAGCTGCTGCATGTCTTCCTGTAGGAAAAAAAGAACAAATGTTCAGAGTTGAGTGAGGAAAAAAAACTCAAGTGATGTGCTGGCCTGTCCTGTCAGTCTGCCCACAGAGAGCCTGTGTAAACAACAACAGAATAACTTTCCACCAGCTTCCTGCAGTTTGTGGTGTAAACAAAGAGCTGATACCCGATAAGACTCACTTTTCCGTTCTCTTATTCCAGGTCAAGGAGGCTTCTTGTGGATTAGATTTATACAATTTAGTGTAGTACCATCTTAGTTTTTTCTCTTAGAGTGACAGAATCATCGTAAAGATTCAATGAATGAATAACAATCCTGTATCTGAATCCCAGAGTGTTTCCACTGTTGCCCTTATGGTCAGAATATATGCATAATATGGGTAATACGACAGCAAGGTGCAGAGTCACAAAGATCGCAGTTGACGTCAAACACAGCCAGAAACCCATTACCTCTAACAAGCCTCGAACCTGACCTGTGTGTTATTCAGGTCATTATGATTAGCTCGTCACAGACGTATCAGTAGTGGTAAGTTGCAGTACTCAAACAGTGTCTTCATTACATTGCTTTGTACAACAGAGGTTGTTTTTTTTCAGCTTGCGTCTTGGTCACAGTTTTCTTTAATAAGCAAATCTAAGCTATCCAAAAACATTTGGTAGTAGAGTTTAAGGTGCTCAACATGTAATGGCACTGTACAAGGTGTAAGTGACTGGATGCTTTTCATTTGTCCTACCAAAGACAAAAATGCTCGTTTACCTGCTTAAACTACTACTCAAACATGTAACTCTTAATAATCCAACTAACGATCTGTTTAGTTAAAGGTGCTGTTTGTAAAATGTGGCCAGAAATCGAAGGCTCACTAGATGACCGGCACAACCGAACACCGTCTCTTTGCTAGTTATCCTTGGCTATAGCTAGCTACCGTTAGCTAATTAGCTCATGTCTCAGTTAGCCGTAGAGCAATGCCTGAGAGTGAACACTGCTGGACAACAAACTGGTATGTACTGAGTATGGAGGTGATTTACAGCAGCTCTGACCATGGAAATTAAAGACTCGTGACTTGACTTGACTTGAGACACGATGACTTGTTTGTGTTTGTTTTATGATTCCAGTTTAAATTTAAAATCTAAAATCTAAAATGTATGTTGTTAGCGTTCACATCACGAGTGTCTCTTACCCAGTAAACGAGCGCATACTTGGAATGGCATTGTCATCGTGATTGGATGACCGCCGTGTTGATCAAGCTCCTCACCACCAGACGTTTTTAAACACTCAGTTACTGTTAGAATATAGAGCTATTACACAAACTTTATTAAAGATATTTCACTTGAAGCCTGGGATCGTTGTTCTGGAGGGGGCACAGTTTCATAACTCTGCAAGAGCAGTTTTAACTGATCACGAACACACAAATTAAAACAGATAATGTTAAGTTCAGACTACATTGGCCTACGGTGTGAATTAGGAATGTTCTTTGTCTAGTTGCTGGCTTTGATGGGAGTGTTACGATGCTGTATTTAAAAAGTATTATCATATATAGTTATCATTATATAATTCTGAAATGCTGTTTTTTAAATGTCAAGTCATGACCTCACACTGTTGGTTATAATCGCTTAGCTGCTGCATGATGGCCCTGTGTTGAATACAGGAAAGCTTTTTAAAACAGAAAGCTTTGTGAAAATAGAATTCAAGCATTGACTAAAGCCATTACATTTTAAAAGTAAGAAGACATGTGCCCCCTCAAGTTACGCGGTCACGGTGCCCTTGCTGTGGACGATTCTCTGAGGACAGAAAAATAAGCTCATGAATAAAAATTTTAAAAACAAGCTGAAAATAGGAAAATAAGCTTTGGATGTTTGGCCAATGGTCCTGGGCTACAGAGTATTAGTAATTAAGGAGTAAATGGGGTGATTCGGGACTAGCAGAAGGACCACCAGCTCTCTGGTCAGCCTGTTTCAGCTTGTGGGCTTTTCCACTTCAAGATCTTGGACAAGTCTCCTGGCAGATTCTAAACAACGCTGAATAAAGCTGGATGGCAGACGCCTCAGCCGTTCCAGAAACCTGGCTTCACTGGCAGCAGCATTATAAGTGTTTGTCATGTGGACCTGCAGTCCTTTGCTCCTCCTACATTGCCGTCTGTGCCAAGCAGATGACTTCTGCCTGATATGTTATTAATTTACATGCATGGTTTTAAACTCAGAAAATACCAGAGTGACTTCCCTGTTAATTAAAAATATTTCTGTCACGCAGCCACACACTGGCATTGTTGGCTTGCTCCTTTCCCAACTGCTCCGAAAGCCTGTTCACATCCTCCCGCGATGCATCGATGCAAACTCACCGGAGTACGAGTCACAATTACAGCTCTCTCTGCTGCCGTTTACTGTGATTTATAAACTTTACAATGAGTGAGGCAATGTACCCAGAGGCTCCTTTCAGCAACCACTCCATCGTGTGCGAGTTTGGCATCAGATGCATGTGCAGCCAACCTGAGGTTTCTGCTCCTGCAGGTCATGAAGGATATTAGCAGCACTGTGTTGGTCAACGTGCAGCTCGTGGTTGATGATGCACTAAGATAAATTATATAGAAGCCGCATGCTCACGTCCCCTTGATAGCAATTCATGCTTCGTACAGACAAAATACATACTGGGTGGTGTTGGTGCCTTCCTTTTTCTATATTTTAAACATCCTGTGTTGGTACACTTATATTCTCTGCTTGAGGAAGAGACTAACTATTAGTTATATATGATGCAACTATCTGTGCTGCGCTATGATTTCCAGGGCAGTTTTTCTCAGGGTTAATTTGTAGAAGAAGCCTTTTCCGGTGACATTTCAGTAAAAAAAATGGAATTATCCTTCTGTGAGTCTGCCTCTGAAACTAATCTAGTGTTGTTTACAGAAGTCCTGAATCCCATTTTTTCATCAAGCTGCTGGCTGCTGGTGCTGAAGAGAATTAAAGCCCATATGCAACATTATCTTTCTATCAATAATTCTACTTTATGTTGTTTGTGTTGGTGCAGGGTTATGATTTTCAATGCTTCTCTCGGCTGCCTCGAATTTGCTTTATCTCGTTTTCGCCTCCGTGCACATGCGCGAACTAGATTTAATCTGTGGATTTTTATGTTAATTCATACATCTTTTATTGGATGTTCAGCCGCCTTAAAAGTGTCACGGTTTGCTGAGGATGGAGGCATTTAAATGTAGAGGGTCAATGAATTAGTAGGCAGGAGAAATTAACATTTAACATCCCATTAACAGAAGGCTGAAAACTAAGTGTCTCCATTCCGAAGCATTAAAGGCTTTTAGATGGAATCGAGGAGAACAGAATAGATTTTTTTAATAATAGAGGAGAAGCGAATGAAGTACAGTAGAAAACAGGGCAAAGGAAAACTGACTGACAGTTTCAAGCTTTCATTTTCTTTAGATTGCGGTCCAGCAGGTAGATCAGAATACCAATCACCTCAGGAATTATATGAATTGTAAGCCAGCGCATGACGCAGGAGTTTTCTGCCTGGCAGTTATGGTAAACAAACGCTGTGATTGTTTCTATAGAATAGAACAAACATCAGACGAAAAGAGGACAAACACGATAAGAAAAGCACGGGTAGGACAGCATAGGAAAAGGCTAAACGATGAAAACTGCCGCTTGATTTGCATTGTGGAGATCTTAAATCATCAAAATTATTGAATTGTGTTGTCATTTTCAGCTGTACTGTAACTGTCACATTTAAAGACACATGGTAAAACGCAGTGGTCCGACCTCTCTGACGTTTCCGCTGTACTTAATTTAAGAGTCTCTGTTGCTTTGCTAGCTTCTTCGCTATCTGCACAACGGCGCATCTCGAACTAGCAGCTAGATTTGGGTAAACTCAGGATGTTATTTTCTTAAATCTGTGGTAAATCTGTAGTGTTGAAAGCTTCCAACATGCATGTTAGATGAATCTGTGAATCTGTCTACACTCTGAAATAACATCATGATTTGATAAGGAGATGTATGCAAACTTGTTTATTTCTCTGTCTCACATGTCGAGAGTGAAATTTAGACTTTTTCTGGAGTGATTATTCTATGTACTATATAGCTTTGCTAGCGTCTATAATTAGTTAATTAAAGTCATTTAAGTCATAAGTCATTTTCTTTCAACAATTAAATCAGGTCTCCAAGCTAATGTTAGCGATAGTGTTGTTATTAAGTAGATATGACAGCATCAAACATGCATTTACATCAATTATATTCAGACTATACACTTTGAAATAACATCATTAAAAAAGAATATATGTAATGTAATGCATGATGAAGGTGCTTGTATACCAGGACGTTATTGTAAACAACAATCACAGTGTTCGCTTACTATAACTTCCTTTAATTGCACTCCGGGGACAAATAAAGTGTTTTGAATTTGAATTTGAATTTGAACTTCCTCATAGAGAAACGCTGCATCACACAACAGCTTATATGACTTAATTGTCCTTTTGCATGATAGAATTTCAAACTGTTCACATCTCATTTCTATAAAATGTTTGATGCAGTCACATCTCATCAATGACAACAACTTTCTGATCGTGTTGTCATCATAATCAAGCGTTTAGACTGTGATGTCTTCGTTGTGGAGCTATCGAAGACGCTAGCAACAGGTCGGACCACCATGTTCAACTATATTTCTTTAAATCTTACAACAACAGCTGAAACTGACTAAATAAACAAGTTTTCTGACATCAGATATCTTTATAAAACAAATCAATCACCAGTTGTCTACCCGGAGGAGACAGCTGACAACAGACACAAACGAAAAGAGCAGAACAGAATATAATAATATAATATAATATAGATAAAACGGAACAGAGGAAAAGAGAAAACAAAATCACAGACAGAAGAAACTATAGGGAGGACAATACAATAACAGTGCTTTAGATGCCATTACAGTAGAGATGAGTGTTTACTGTAACAGAGGCTTCAGTCTGTCTCATCTACAGGAATAGCTGCGTTGCTGTATTAGAGAACTGAGGTCACGGCAGAGAAAATTAAGCCCTGCCAAGCTGCAGACTGTTGCTGTGGTTAACACGACACACGCCGCCATTGAATCTCGCACACAAACACACACACTCGCATTAACACATACGCAGCAAAACAGTGTCAAAAAAGGACCGCAAGAGGGAAAAAAGACAAGTTAGAAAACATCCACGGCCGCAGTGGAGCTTATTCTGAGTGCACCAGGTGAAGTTGTAGCGCGCCACCGGCTGATGTGAGCCTCCCAATTATCGCCAGTGTTTTGTGTTGCTATGAGCTTTCAAGGGACATTAGTGATTCACTGAAAATTAGGAAGTGAAACCTTGCAGACTGTGTGTTGTATGCCGTGTGACGAGCTGAGCGGCGCATGTTCAGTCCACCTGACTCGTGCTATGGGGACGCTTTTCTTTCCTGAGTACGGAGGCCTTTGAATCATCCTTCGGGGAAAGAAATGTGTCATTTCCCTTTTATGCCAGAGGCGCCCCTCGGTGCACATTATGAAATGCATGATACAGCTATTTGATATATTTTTATTCACTTTCCTCTGTCAAGCCGCTAGCCACAGCTGCAGCTCAAGGAATCCAGCTCCTCTGCTTTTTTCCCACACCCCCCCCTTTGCATGATAATAAGCAGGGACACGTCTTGTGAGGATGGAAATTTTCTGTGTTTCATCTTTCCCCCCCCCCCCCCCCCCCACACGTCAAACTTTCTACACCAGCCTCGGGCCAAATATTCATGCGTTCAGACGGATAGTTGAGCTTCATCTTGTCCTCTGTTTTTACTACCTTACAGCGAGACAACTGCTTCTCCAGCCTTCCTCCGTCACCCCATCTCCCTCGCCATTTGGTGTGGCCCTGAGTTATGTTTCAGGAGGATATTTACAAGACGTTTCTATTTATAACGAGCTGCGAGTCATTTCAGTCCATCCATTAAAAAAAAAAAGAAGCCATTTCACCCAATGTTTCAGAAGTTTCTTTGGGGCGAGAAACGCTCGAGACAGTAAACAGGGCTATTGAAGGCATTTTTCTCAAACACATCAAATGGGGCTCCATCCAGAGTCAGACCATTTCCAAATAATTGTGTGGTCCGTGTCACCGTCTCACAGGTTTGCCTCAGTATTCCTTCTCTGTGTAATGACTTGCCTTACAGCTGAGAGGTTGCTGAGGGTTTCATTTGTACAGAGTTAAAACTACCACGGAAAAAGATTCGAAGGAACGGTTCGCTTTCTGTATCTGCTTTCTTGCGAGGAGTCAGTAGATGAATATTGACCTCACGCTCCCATCTAAATACAAGGCTAAAACTAGCAGCCGTATAGCCTAGCATAATTGATGAAGAGGGTAAAATAAGGCAAAAAAATAAGCCCTGCAGCACAAGTAAAGCTTACTAACACGTTACATCTTGTGTTATTCATCACTGCTTAAACTGAAGTGTAAAAAATGACAAGTTGTGGCTTTACATTGTGTTAGCTGAAGTGCTAAAATTAGCTTGCTGACTGCTTTAGCCCCATGAACTTTCTCATCACACTCCCAGCACGAAAACAAACGAGGTTACTTTCGAAAAATTGCTAAAATATGCCCTCTAGTTCTGAGAGAAACGAGGGATACAAATGAAAAACAAATCAACATTTTAACGGCTTTTAAAGAAAGCATCTAATTTCTCTGAAGCGCACTCAAAACTGGCTACATCAGGGTTGTTATTCGGCTCCTTTTTGACACTGTAAGCTGCATATGCACGCAAACTTTGTCAACTGTACAATGTGTCGACTCCTTGAGGCACATTCATTGATTCTTTTGGAGCAGCAGAACAAGCTGTTAACACAATACAGACATAGGTGAAAGTGTTAGCAAAAGCTGACAGCAAACACAGAGCAACATTAGCATTTTGGACTCCAACAAGTCCAAAATAAAATCCCCTCAGCGCCGTTTCTGTCTCAATCAATCCTGAGAAGTATATTTTTCTCCTCAGCAGTTGCACGCTCGACTTTTTGTTCACCAGCTCTTCAGTCCCACTTGGATCTTCATCGGGTCGAAATGTTTTGATATTGGCGATATTTTATTGTTCATTCAGTGGACCAGTAAAACCAAAACAATGAGCTTAAAGGCACTAAAGAGCTCTACAGGGCTGAGGGGAGCAGCAGAGTCGATGAGTCTCTATGGATCTATATCTCACTGGAGACACATTACACATCTCTCTGTTACTGATTGGTAAAGTTTAAACACCTGTTTGTTTATCTCTTTTTGGCACACTGACAATTATACTATAATATCATACGTTATATATTGGCTTGTTTGGAGGGAAAGATTATCGTGACCTTGGAAATACTGTATTATATAATAACTTTTCATGGACTTTTCATTTAGTAAATATTAACTTGTTTTTGAATAGCAATGCTTAAAATATGTGTTATTTATATATATTTGTACTAGTTTATATTTAAAATGTAGATTTTAGGCCCTTTTGGACTACTTAGGCCTTCATAAAGCTGTATTTACTAATTTGCAGTTAAAGGGGCTGTGAAGCTCCTGCTGCTGTTAGTGGAGCACAGAGAGGCACTGAGACGAGCCACAAGAGAACGTGCATTAAGTCACATCCTTTGAACTGTTGCATAAAATAAGACCTGAGTGCTTCACAAAGAAGCACACAGTCCAACAGCATTAAACAACTTAAACAAATCGCCCACAGCCCTGTATAGGCAACCGAGAGAGACGGGGTCGGCCTCATTTTTCATCTCACATTACAAACTGCTCACATACAGCCAATTAAAAAGCGATTAATACATTCTCCAAATTGTTACGAAACGCCCCTTTAAATAAAGATAAAAGTTGAACTACTTATTCCCTTTGTGGCCACAAATCCTATCTCAGGAATCTAAAAACTGTGCATGTGTGTAATAGGACTGAAAGTTGATTCAGTGGGTTTCATCCTTCTGTGAAATGTTGGAGAAAACAGTGTGTTGACTCTCAGACCATCACTGATGATCTGATCTCACACACACACGCACAGACAGACATACACACACACACACACACACACACACACCTGGTAGAAGGCTCTGAGGTGTCGATTTAAGATAGAAAAGTTCTGGACTCTCAGCATGTGATCGCCTCTCTCGCTGGCGTACAGCCGCTCCACCTTGGGGTTCGGGTCTCTGGGACGAACACAAAAAAAAAGACAGCCGTGAATTTTTGCTGCAGCTTCATCAGCCAGCACGGCACAGCGTTTCTTCAGATGAGAAGTCCTTATGCAATGGTTCATTTAAGCAGAGAGTGAATAAAATTTTAATGAGCCTGAGAAGCAGGCGGTGAGAATCCACATGCAATTATTTGTTGAAATAATGTGGCTTAGGTCGGGCCAAATATATCAGCTGTTCGACAAACACAGACTCAGATCTCGTCTTGCCAGTTTGCGAGAGTGAAAAAGGCTTTTATCCTGCCGAAATTTGAGCACAGAGATAAGGAATTCATTAAAGATGACTAACAGGCTGGCACATATGCAGAAACCCATTTCATGATTCACTGGAAATTTGTGGCGAATATGAATGGGTCGTACATTTATGCCATCCTTTCACACAGGCTGCAGAACAATGCGAGGTTACAAAAGGGAATGTGATGAATGTTGCATCAAATTTCACGCGAGTAAAAACAAAAAACTAAGAGCCGTGCCCGCAGCTCCGTGAGGCAGCACTCAGGTCTAGCAGTGCAAATAATAACTTAGCTAAAATACTGATATTAAAGAGGCAAGTTCAACATCTTCGTTTGGCATGTTAGCGCGCCAACATTTGCTCCTTGTTAACATAAAACAAAGAACGAGACAAGTCAGACACGTTGGCCTCATGATGGTACTAGACTTCATGTCAGAGGTTCACCAAAGTGATGGCAAGTCGTAAGAGGGGACGTGGATGTGTAATTGTAGAGACATTTCATTAGAAACACAAAATTAAATTCTAGAGCAAAGGTCAGAGGATTACCAAGAGCTGGGTTCATCCTCTGAGGACCATGAACGTATGTAAGAGATTTCATGGCAATAGATGCTGTTCGCTCTGCCACAATTTCTCCTGCTAAACTGAAGGTCAAATAACGGCACAAAGGAGGAGCGTCTTCTATTGTTATTGTTGTTTTCCACCGTCAATATCCCCAGGTAACGATGGAAAAACTGGAGTGACTGTGTAAAGAAAAAGAGCCCCACTCATGGAGGAGCCGGAGACGATGAAGAGGGAGAAAGATGGAAACTGAGGTAAAGTAAGACTGAAGTGTTCCATTACGTTCCCCCCTTGATGTGTGTTTCTCTTGACCACTGGGACTCGAGCCGGTTCAAAACCAGTGTTCTTTCTACTAGATTGTTTTGTAACAAACCGATCAAAACAACCGAGGCTTTAACTCTGCCCTTTTGTTTTCTACGGCACATAGATTGTGATCTCAAGGCCAAATTGAGATTCTTACAGCTTTTTTTTGTTTTTGGCTTTGGACAGAAGTCAGACTGCTAGCGGTAGCCATGCTGCTAACGTGATCGTAAAAGCAGTGGCAACAGGAATATCACAGCTAAACAATGTGAGGGAGGAAACTGAAAGGTTGTCTTATTCCTGTTGAACTATATTATGACATAAAATGGTTCCTCACTCAAAAGTGGGCCTTTTTGCAACTAACTTCAAGGTTTAACAAATGTATTTTTCTGTTTTCGACATTAGATATTACCACAAATATCTTAAAATAAGCACTTTCAAATTTCTAATTTGTAATTCTGCATGACTGATTGACTAGGAAACGCCCTCACACGTTCATCACATTTGTTCTTGTCCGCCCTTGTCTAGTCACCACTTCCACCACAGCCGGTGCATAACAGCGAGTCAATGAAGCAAGGAAATCTTGATCAATCTTACATGACCCGCATGACCTCATTGAGGAAAATCCCATTGGTCAGCCTCATGTAGCGGTCCCGGGCACTCTGGGAAACTGAGTTCACTTCCATGTACTGGCTGTAGAGCAGGACGCCGTCCTCTCTCTCCACCATCTTGTCAAACAGCTGAACCTGAAGGAGACGGGGGGAGAAAAGCATGAGTGTGTACCAAGGAAACCAGAGAAGAAGGAGGGGTCGCTATGTCACTGAACCTTGCTCTGGTGCCAGACTGTGGTGACAGCTGTATTGAAGCCTATGGGAGATGCATGGAGAAAAACACAAGATATCTACTCCATATGACTTCTGAAGATGAAAAACCTCCAGAAAATAACAGAGCGCACTTCAGAGAGAAGGTGAACTACTGATTTCTTTTTCCAAATGACTGACAGGGCTGAAAATATCGTGACCAAACCAAATGACCCTGCAATAACCCTGCGAAAAAAGGAGCTATTCCCAAAAGAGAAATCAAATGAATAGAGGTGTGTTCCTTTATTTTCTGGAGGCATCTCTTCATCAGATGTCGTTCCACGTAGATATGCTAGGTTTTAGTGTGTTCCTCCCGGAGACTGTCACCACAGTCTGGCGCCAGAGCAAGATTTTGTGACGTAATGGCTGTTCCATCGTTTTTCAAGTTCCTTGACGAGGACGACGGAGACAGAGACAGGAGCAGAGAGCAGGTACAGGGAGAGAGAGGAAGAGACAAGGAGGGGGGATGGAGAGGTTCAAACATTTTTCACACAGGAAGCCACTTGAGTTGGTGCACCTGTCTGGACAGGTGGAATCTGTGCTCTCACACTGGGAAGCACTTCACAGTGACAGGCAGCCAAGCAGGACTGGAGCCAAGGTCTCTCCCTCTCTGTGCTAAGAAGAGCCGTGCCAATGCAAACTGCAATATAATGAGGCTTATTCCCACCTGCACCTTCTAAAAAAACTGCACTGTCGGTAAACAGAGTAACGAGCTTCGAGTTGGTTCAGTATGATAAGGTGAGGCAGAGCAGCTCGAGACCCGGCGCGACAGGATAAACAGAGAGAGCGGCACCAGTGGACGTCCTTCAGCATATGTGAAGCAGGGTGAAAGCTCTCGTGTCAGTGAATAACCGCCCTGCTGAAGCGCCCTTGAGCCAGCTGCGGGCATCCTGTTGAACCTCACCTCTGACCCCCTCTTTGGAAGAGGGCACCATTAAAGAGTACCCTTCAAGGTTCAGTACAGTATCACATTATATCATAAATACTGCTCATTGACCAGAAGAGGGAGAGAGAGAAAAAAAAAAAAATCCCCTCGGGCTGATTGGTTTCCCATGTGGAAAACCCAGCTGGAAATCCAGTCTGTTACAAACCCAACAAATCCTCAACATATTTAAGGGATTGTTTTCCCTTTTATACATGGCACATGACTTTGTATTAGTTTCAAGTGAGAGACGGCCCAAGGACGCGGAAGTTTCAGGGCTAGGACAGGAAAAAAAAAAGTTGGCCACTGAGAGGCGAGGGAAGCTGCCAAAAGGAGAAGTGAGGGTTTGTTTTGTTGAACACAATAGCAAGAAGGCTTTATCTAGGCTTTTTAGCTGTTTACCCTGCTCTCCCTTTTGTATGTATTAAAGTAAATGGAACAGAAAAAGAAGCCGTAAAAGACACTGAGTGTTTGTGACTGTAAAATAATAGAGCCCACTTCAGAATAAGCCCCAGTCCGAGGCTCATTTCTACAGATTTAACACTGTTTGATTCCCTCCTCTGTGCCTGTAGAAAAGATGACCTTTCCACTAACTGAGAGTGATAAATGATAAATGACGTACCCATTGCGCCAACGCACTTTCCATGAATTCCTCTATTATCTCCATAATGTTAGAGTCCATTGTTGTGTCAGGAGAGCTGTGAAACTCTACAGAAGGCAGCTAATTAAAGAGTATTATCAACGCCATGCAAGCAATGAATCAAAGAGAGAGAATCCATCTTGTGTCAAGTGAAGTAGTTTGACATTTGTGCGGCCCTTCCCCTCCTCCTCCCTGCCTCTTCCTCTCTCTGACTGTGTGTCAGTTTCATTGCAAAACCACACCGGAATTTACTAAACGCACATGTTGCTTCTTTTTTTTTTCCCCAGCCGACATTAACACACGCCCTCAACACGTCGGCTGACGTCGGCCTACACGGGTATTTTAACAGATAGTAGCCCAGGAGACTGAACATAAACAAAAAATGACGAAAAGTGAATGGAGTTTGGTGCGGGCCAACGGGGATTGACGATGTTGTGCCTCGTTAATATCACCTTTTTTATATCCGGTATTTTTCATATGTACATGAATGTGGAAATACATTTATTTGACATATGACATGCCTCAAAACACGTTTCTGCATGATGTGAATTACAGTTTGATTTCTTTGTGGAGCGGGTTATTTGCATAAGAAGCCCACGCGGCCCCACAGAGTTATTTCAGCTCAATAACTTACTGGTTTTCTCATGAACACGACGACTGGAGTTATTGCAGTTATTAAACGTCTCAGGGATGTAGTGTTGCCAGTATTAAAAACGTATTCAAATCCAAATTCAAGCACTGTGCAACAGCGACCTCTGGTGGTTAAAGATAAAACACAAAGTTCCTATCTGCCCATTTAAGAATGCATTACATCATTATTTCCGTAACAACATCACTAGGGGAAGTTGTTTTATTTTGGTGAGGCACTTCCTGTTACATGAACACATATCTCTGTACCTGCAGAACAGTATTAGTCATTTTGTAAAGACTCATTCTGTTCAGGATATGGGTTTATAGTTGTTTATTTATATTATGTTGTGCTGTGTTACAGCCAGAGAAAACCACTTGAGCACACAGATGATCAATAGTTGGAGAGTTAGATACCACAGTTCGTTTACTTAAACAACGGCTACAAAACAATGATATTCAAGTCACTGATAACATGACCACTCATAGTCAGTTCTTACACACAACTGAGCACAAAAACAACATAATTGTCACCCAAGACAGACCCAGAGACCCCCAAAAAACAACATTTAGTCTTTATCTACTTAAGTTGGGTGAAGTTTCGCAGTCCACAAAACATTTTTTGAGCTTCACTTCAAAACAGCGTCCCAGCGTTGTCCCCAAACGACTGAAGGAGACAATGCACAGGCCCCGATTTGAAAAGAGGTTATATGCAGCCTGGACACCCGGTCGAGCTCGTACACCCATTTTTTGCTGAGCAGCTACAGTGAAGCTTACTGCTTAAGAAGTTGTAAATAGCATCTTTACAAACCAATTTGACATCATTGGGCTTCTGGAGACTTGGATTACTTAGGAAAGGCTGTGCGGAGCCATTTTGTGATTGAATTTTCATTTTTGGGTGACCTTATCCTTTAATTACTGGCAACATTAAATATTAAGAACTGACTGTTATTAGTGACAACAAAAGACGTAGTCTACTTTTTTTGTTGCAGTTGCTTTAACTGACAATAGACGGTTTTCTGCCTGTTGATGGCATAGTGTAATGGAGTTAGAATAATGAAACCATCAGTGTCTGCACTGCTTCCCTTTCAAGCTTTGCTATCAATATACAGTTCTGTCTGCCAACAGTCACGTGGTCACGCAGTTAAAGGAAGGTCAGCTGGAGATCCATTTCTATTAAAGACTAAATGATTGTTGTTGTTATTCAGGAGGAAAAGCTGAATGTTGCTACTTTTAAAGAAAACTAACTGCAGTTACAAACTTTCTGTGCCCAGCCGCTGCTGTATTGCACATTAAAGTTGTTCTAGTTTTTGCCGAGGAAATTTTTTAAATCAGAAGAAAAAGGTTCTTCAGTGGCGGAATTTTATGCCAAAACAAACTGAATTAAAAAACGCTTCACGACTGAATAATTGAATAAACAAACCGATCTTAGAGGACAGCGCAATTTCATACTGTTCTACTTTGTTTATACGTGGCGGACCCTGCCACCTTTGCAGCTTGTTCTGGCCGTGGGACCTTATTTTCCTCTGGGAACAGCGTTTTATTACCTCATTAATATTGTAAATATTCAAATCATTAGTTTGCATTTAATCTGCAAAACTACTCAGTGACCCTTCAATCATTGAAATATTATAGGTAATGTTTTTGAAGTAGGCTGCTGCTATATAACAAACATGATATTTTAAAAAATGATATACTAACTTGTGTTAATAATACACATATCATATTACCGTGGCAATAATCCAGCACAGATGTTATGACTTGTGGGTCTTTTATTCATCTGGTTACCTTTTCACTCTTCATTAACTGCAAACACTCTTTACACTTTCTCCACCTCGCTACTCTCATACTACTATCATAGTGTGATACATTTAAACTAAAGCAGAAAAAGTAGATAACTAACTTTCATAGATATCACAATATCTAATATTTAAGATATATATTTGTTTGGGAACAATAATCATGTAATGAAAATCTTATATCCTGACAGTCCTGGTTTGAAGGATACTTGAAACCAAACGTCCAGCCTCACCTCTCCTGTACCAAACCTGTGTTTGAATGTTAAAGAACCCGTCCCTCTGCAACCACGGCTAGGATTAAAATAAAACATTCATTGTCCTCATTCTGTGATAGAGTTTTATTCAAGAAGAATGAGCACACATTGGATAAACCTGTAGCTAGGACAGATCACCATCAAATATTCTTTTGCAAATAAAAAGCATTTTAAAAACTGTTTTCGCGTTATAAAACAACCTCCGACGACATGTTGGATGAGCGCGCTGTCGAGTGTGTTCCTGCGTGCTGTCAGTGTGTGCTGATACTGCTTGTGCAGCAGGTCTGGGATTAACTATACCAGGATTATCAGATTGTTTCAGAGCTGCCAGAATAGACACAATGACAGCTTCATATAGGGCAATCGCACTCACACGCACGCACACTCACAAACACACACACACACACACTTAATCCAACTCTCCTTTGCTGAACTGAGATAACCCACACTCAGGGACTCTATTATTTTCCGTGTACAAAAGGAAGCCGACACTACTTAGCAGTCAAAAACTTCTACCTTTAATATATAATTCATGTTTCCACATTTTAAACAGGTTCCTAAGCATTTCATTGCAGTTTAGTACAAAGTCTACAGCTGGGTGATGAATAATACAAATGCAAATTGAGCATTATGTACCAATTGAAGTGAGCCAAATGTCAAAACATTTTTGATGTTCATGTTTGTGAACGCTACACCCATTTAAACTGAATGTACTCTCTTCTAGTTACAACAAAACGTACTACACATCTCCTGGACAGGTTCTCCGATGGTTACACATTCATGAGGTCCTGCGCCGAGGAGATGTTTGTTTTGGTGTCTGTGCAGGGCCTGATAAGATTCCCTATGTGTTGCCTTGTTTTGGCCATGTGGCTGCTGCACTGGTTGAGCATAAATCAAGCCTAACGTGTCACAAACAGGTGTTCTCCCTGCCACCAGCCAACTCACACAACCAAGAAACCTCAGACACCCCCTCCCCTCCCACCCTGCATCCCTTCCTCCTCAGCTCATGTTTAAATCATCCCCCTCTCTAGCTGGCAGCGTTATCAGGTCCCTTCTCTGCGTCTGCAGCAGACTCTTCGGTGGCGTTGGGGTCGACCTGCCCAAACTTAAGCAAGGTGAGGACCTGGACTTTGACGTCTTCAAAGGTTTCCTTCACACTCTTCTCCAGGATGTAACCCTCGCTGTCGCCCTCTGGGTCTTCCAGAGCCATGGCTCCTTCCACAGCCGTCTGCAGGAACCGAAGACTCAGAAGCACAGTGAGCTGGACGGAAAGAAGCAGCAAACACACTGTAAAAACTGCATTCACAATCTAAAATCTCATTTCTGTCCACAAGCATTTTCATTAAGTTATTAACTGCCCTTAACCTGATAACCAAGCTGTGAAAGATGCTCATATTTGCACAGAGTTACATTCACTCTACTCTCAAGCGTCCGCTGTACTGAAATTAACATATTATTATGTTTACTCTTATTGTGATGCAAGATGAGTCGAAGGTAACGCACACCTCAAGTTCAAAAGGCCCTTTATGAATATGGCTTGTTTTCCCTTTATGTAATTAATTGTTTACATGATGCTCAGTGTTTGTGCACACAGCATGAATTAATTAATGTGTGAATGTGACCCGGTTTGATTCTTTACACTTGGGTAACTGACAGGTGTTAATGTGGTGAACTGTTTTCTGGTAATGTCTCCATCTTTTATATATTACAGTCATTATTTCTCGAAACTTCTGCCTGGAGAGTGACCTTTTTCGAGCCCCGGGAGGGTTTTTAGGAAATTCTCCCTCACATTGTGTTCTTATTGTACATTTTGTATTTTAAAATGTGGAAAAAAAGAAACAAGAACAAGAATCTTGTTTGTGGTGCAGGAAATCAGAGCCTCAAAAGATCAATTAGCAGCAAAAAAGATCCATTTACCTCACATGCTTTTCACCTCTGCATTGATACATTTATTTAAAAAACTATTTGGTCACAAAGGCCTTTTCCTGACAGAGATCCTAATTGACCCTTTTTATTGATTAATCTTTCAATAAAGGCTTGAGAAGTGTGGGCAGGAATGAAATAAATTTTTTTGTTGGTAGATGAAGTACGCTGCTTGTGAAACTGCACACATTCACTGGACATCGACAGAAAAATATGTTGACAATGGTTCTTCTGGCAGTCATAGAATTAAAACATCGTCTTACTGACAGAAATGTTTATTTCAGGCTGATACCGATAATCAATTTTAAAGTCGTTATCACTCGATGCCAAAAAGAAACATGATTTAGCTGCGACAAACTCAGTGCTGCCCAACATAGTTTTGTTTGATTTCTTGACCACATCATTCAAAGTCGTTTTTTTTGCTTTTCCATGTAAATCCGGCATGATCTACAGCTCAGCATGAGCACCAGGTAAAACTTGTTTACCTAATTGTATTTGAAATATAATTCAGGTGTGCAAAAGTTCCTACAAGTATACTTAAATTGTTGTGCCTAATTTAGAATATATTCAAACTGTACTTCTAAAAAGTTTGCTTGGGTTATGAAAATAAAAATATTTATTTTACAATACTGTAAGTGGTATATTGTGGTGGTGTATTGTAAATGGGACACAAATGTACTTAATACTCATTTAGTGTGCTTTCAAATATCAATTTGTCTTAAGTGTTTTAAAATATCGCTAAAAACAGTGGTTACTTTTGTTAAGTGCACTTCAGTGTACTTTTAAAAAACATTCTTGTTTTCATGGCCTTTTGAAGTATATTAGGCTTTCTTAAAAATGTACTTTAAATTCATTTTGAACAGGGCACTCTAAAGTTTATACATCTTAAGCTGTGCTTCCTTGTACCTTCAAACAGTCATACTAAATTGCAAATTGTTACGTCACATGGCAGCCATATGTCCTCCTCGTGATGGACTTCAACAAACACAACATTCAGAGCTGCTGCGTTTAAAGATATAGAACTATTGATTAGCTGTAGGCGATGTGCATTGACACACTGTTAAACACATGCATGAGCTTCTTGTTCCAGCCTGAGGTCTAGTTTGTTCTGTGAAGAGAATGAGCTGCCAGTGCTGTTATCCGGCAAAGAAATTAGGGTGTTTGATTCAAAGAAAGAAATAGATGTGCGTCAGTGAGGTTTACTTTCTGTCGGTTGTCATGGCAGTGTGTGCGTCAGTAGACATTGTCTAACATTCTGGATTTTTTTTTTCATTTGTGTAGTTTTGGGACACATATTGTGTGTGTTTCTTCTCTTTTAGCACAATTACTGAATAACTGATGTGCTCAGCATGTATCCCACCTGTATTAGGATCACTGACAGCACACCGGGACCGGTCGAATTCATCAAGTCCATGTAGTAGTCGATGAGAGCCTGCCTGCAGCCGCGGCTGTGCAGGTTGAGTTCCTCTGATTGGTAGTCGTAGCTGAAGTGGGCCGTGTTATCTGTCAGGTGGTACTGCAGGCAGGGGCGAGGGGAGGCGGGGTTACAGCAGCTGAAAGGTACGCCGTCCAACAGGTAACGGCTGTCCACGTTACTCCGGACACGACTGGAGAAAGAAGATGATGGAAACAGAGTAGAATTATATTTTCAGGTTGAAGGCCTGACTTTCAGCTCAATAAACACTTAACACTGGCGGGAAATGAGTGGGGTCATGCCAAAACTTTTCCGTTTCCTCATCCCTCTTCACAGTTTTCATCACTGACCAACCTTTCTCTACATGTTTCAACCTTTCCATCTTTCTCTGTCTTGCTCTTCAAAAGTAAAGGCCAGATCTATTTTTAATGCACTCCTCCACCTTCACATCGTCCCTTTTCTCCATCTTTCGTCTAACATATTGTTTGACCTTTTTAGAGGGGAAGTCTACCTCTCTTCTACCTTATCCATCTTTTCTGCGTTCTCATCCTTTTCATATTAGCTCCCTCCATCTGCCAAAATCGGCTCATTGTGATTCACTCACTCCTTGACGTCCTTGGAAGTGTAGTCCAGGTATCTGTTGCTGACCCACTGCACTTCAAACCAATCCTTGAAGTTGTTGTTTCCACAGCAGCGAAACTCCATCTGCAGACGATCGATTGTCTCCTTCTGAAAACAGCGGCCCGGCACGTCTGTGTCCTTGTAGAACCGAATACCATTCCTCAGGCCCACCTGACACCGGGAAGAGAAAGAAGTGGAGTGCTTGATATTTTCAAGAACCGTTTTACTGGAGTGTATGTCAAAGTGCAGCTGTTTGCGACCTCGGTTGGAACCTTTTTTTCTCGATAAATGATGTCGGGTTTCAGTGCAACATTTAAACAAAGGTGAGAGCTCTAGTCCAGCACTGTATCAATGGTTGAATGTTTTTTTGAAATACATTTAAAATGACCAGTTGTCAAAGACTAAAGAGGCCAGAACTCAAGCCCCTCTTGTTGTATACACAACTACTTTCTTGTGAGACCAATTCTTATTAGCTTCATCGTCACTCATCATCCAAGTGAAGACAAGAGAAAATAATTATTGTTTTCTGTTTTCTTAAATACTGCTTAATTTTGTCCATGTATTATGACCCTTTTCTCTCAAACCCCCCCAAAACTCTTTCATTCTACACAGCTGTGTGGGAGCAGCCTTTGCCTGAGACCATCATCCTGTCATGGCACCTTTCACCTTCCATTCGTTACCTTCAGAGACTCCTCCAGGCGCCCTTGCAGGGCGTAGCTGAGCACCACAACAGCGACGAGCAGACAGCAGATCAGTGCGGCCACGACGAACCAAGCCAGCAGGAGAACTTTCCAGCGGGGGAAGCGGCTGGCGTCCAGGGAGTCCTGACACACGCGACTGGCCATCCAGTTAGTGCCGATGGAGGCCAGGCCCACCATCATCAGGATGTTGGGCACCATGTGGATCTCCGTGTTATCCATCACCTCAAGAAAAAGGAGAGCACGGTCAAAGATAACAGCAGCAGCCAACTCCAGGTCATTTTTCACCCACTTAAGCAGGTAATAATCCTGCATTCAATTAGCCTTATCTGTTCTAAAAATGACCTTGGCAGCCGAGTGATTCAATTAGCTGCTGATATACTGGATGTAATAGCTACTGTGGCAATATGATGACAAATTTGATTAATCGCCCTGGTTACAGCCAAAGTCAATTAAGGCCTGAGTTTATTATTGGCTGAGTTAAGTAGTCGAGGTATGTCAGCTGCACCTTTGCCCCGCTGTTGTTTTAAAATTTGCATTAAAAAGCTCAGCCCAGATCTGCCATCTTCTAACATGATCATCCAGTGACAAATAACCAACAAAACGTGGTGCAGGACAAACAATCTCGGCCTCTGGATGCTCTAACTCCCGTTCCACAGGGTACAATCAGTTCTGTCAATGATCTGTACAAATTAATTGAGTGAAGTGCAGAACAAACCGTCTAAATTAAAGGGAGATTAAACTCTGTCATTCTGTGAGACTCTTCCTGGCGCTCATCTCCGCACTAACTCAATAACACTTTGCTGCACAATCAAGAGATTCTGCCTCTCTCGCCGGACATCAATAGATATCTGAATGCATGCGCTCATGGCCTGCAGCTTTCCTGGGTGCATTCCACTGGTTATCAATGCATCCAAATCAATCAGCAATCAATCCAGCCCAATCCCCGGTTGGCTTCAACGAATGCACCACTCCTGTAGAGGTCATGACCTTCACCTGACGGTCACGTTACGTAACTCCACTACCAACTGAACCGCAGAGACTTTGGAAAAAGACGGCGATTTTTCAATACATTCGTTTTAACGACCTGTTTTCTCGAGACTTAAAATGCGTGTCACCACCTATGTGTGTGTGTGTGTGTGTGTGTGTGTGTATTTACACTTTGTATTTTGTATGCTGCCTGTTTGTACTTGTAGATTAAGCTGTAGAGCAAAGTTTGAATGAATGTCACCGGTAAGCGGCAGCACAGAGGACTCGGTAAACAACCCCAAGCAAAGGCAAAAAGTCTGATAAATAAACCCAAGTTTGTGTAATTAATGTCAGTGTTTTTAGAGTTTAGTCTTAAAGCTACCATTGCAGTTATATTTTTGAGTTTTTTTTTTTTCTTCTCAGTACCTCGGCCCTACGGACAAGCTCTGTCTTAAGGTAGACCCCCAGACAAAAGACGAAAGTCCCGCATATCACTGCCATCCAGGACATCAGCCACAGGCCCTGGGCCAGACGCACCCGCCGCTGCTGGGTGAACTTCATCTTCAGCAGCTCCATGGCTCACTACAGTGCACCGGTCGACACAAAGATGGCAGAGAAAAGTAGGAAAAAAAGGGAGCAGGAGAAGAAAGAGGGGTTCGGTAAATTCTGCTCAAAGATGGAGTGTCAGAGCTGCATGTGAAGAGACAACCCCTACAGAGGTCACAGGAGGGTGGCTGCAGAAACACAGTGGTCAGTGCAGGCCTTGGTCTCGCTGTTTGGTGAGTTATTAGCAGGTTGAGCTCATCTAAGTTGTTCCAGGTGGAGGGGATAAGCAGGTAGATCCCTTAGATGGTAAAGGACACAGTCGACCTCAGAGGATAATCCAAAAAGCTTTCACTTAGATGCTGAAATTGTCCCCAAAAAGACTTGTTGTAATCCAAACCAGTGCAGCAAAACCTTGGGAAAAAGTCTAATAAAGACGTTTGGAAGAAAAATTATATTCCTTTTTCCAGAGATGGCAATTTTTCCCCTCAAGTTGATTAGTCACGCTGCCGTAGCCCCCCCTTCAAGTTGAAACCAACGATTTCTTCCTCTTGACGTGATGTCGTCTTTTGATGGCGCCCCTCTGGGTCTGTGCATGTGCGGCGCCCCCCTAAACCGCTGCACCCATGGTTGGAGGACACAGAGACTGGCCAAAGTCGAGAGTTTGGAGCCGTAATCCCCCAACAGAGTCCCTGGGATCCTATTAAAGTCCAGGGGCCAATGGAAAAGCAGGCCAGTGTCTGATCAGCAAACTTGTTCTGATAGACACAAAGTATGGGAGGGACTATTGGACTGTTATGACAGGTGGACTTACCTGAAACACATCAGCACAGGCTGGGCAATATGGATGCCTCAGAGAAACAATATAATGGACACCGTTAGCTGAGGCTACATGTTAGCAAACATGAGATGTGAGTGTGGGAAAGTGAGCAAGCAAATCTAATTTACTGTCTGTGATACTTAAATTAAATAATAAGGTTAAGAAATATTATAAGAGGTGAGAGGGGTAAACTGAAACAGCAACTGCGCAAAAATATTCCAAAGTCCTGAAACCAAACTCCTACAATCCTGCAACATGTAACCCTCTATAATATTTATATTTATAATACCAATGTATCAAATGACATTTATCACTGAGGGCTTCTGATATAATTAATGTGGGAGGAATGAAGAAACTAAAGACAATCTTGAGATGGGAAAACACCAGCCGCAAAATGTTCACATTACAACTACTCAGCACATACATGTGAATACTCAGCAGTGTTGTAAAAGGTACCCAAAAGTCATACTTGAGTAAAAGTAAAGATGTTGTGTTAAAATATTACTTAAGTTAAATTCAACCATACAGATAATGTGAGAGCTACACAACTTTATAGTTTTGTGACTGCGTACCTGAGTAAAAAGTCTTAAAGCATCTGAAATTAAACGTACTTGATGTAACAATCAGAAGTCATTTTCTGGCAGTAAAAGTACGTCAGTATCATAAGTACATGGTGATGATGGTTCTCACTCATCCAGGTCAGGGTCATTCTAAGTGCTACATCGTAGGCAACTGGACTTGTTTCAGTTTCTTGATAAGTAAAAGTATATTATGCGCATACTTAATTATATAAATGAGTCAACTGATTACCAGGCTGGTCAATTATACATCAGGGTTTGATTATGTATCCGATTGCTGATAATTTAGATGAATTAAAGAATGCACCACTTTGGCTCTGTAGCTAATCACTAAAGTTAGCAAATACATTTAATGAGTACAAAGGACAATATTTACCCCCAAAATATGGTGGAGTGGAAGTATAAAGTACCTGCAAATGGAAATATTCAAAACTGTATTGAGTAAAATGTTGTTTGTTAAATTCCATCACTAGTACTCAGTATTCATGGGTTGGACCAGACCCTTCTTCAAACCTGGCTTTCATTTTCATCTCAGCTACACACCTGTATAGTTCTGTGACTGCATCTTAGTCATTTTATCAAACTGATGAAATCTGTCCACAGACACACACATAAACACCTGTCAGAGTACTCAAAGTGCTTCTGTCACAGGTCCCGCTAGAAAAGGTGTCTCCAAGGCCACAATCTGCCATGATGACACACACACACACACACACACACACTCACACACACACACACACACGCACGCACGCACACACGCAGACTCACTAAGTGTCAGGGCTGGTAAAACAGGTCCAGAACAGGTGTGTCTATTTTAGCGACTGAGGGGTCCAGACTGGAGATCCAAGTATTGTTATCAAATAAATGTAGTGCAGTTAAAAGCACATTGTACACCCTCTGAGATGTAGTTGAACATATTAAAATTAAAATACTTCAACCCGCAGTACAGTACATAAGTTGCTACAAATGTTATCTTTAACTGAATTGAACACTGCTGCCAAATGAGGGTTTATTCCAAGTTAACAAAGATGAAAACCTTCTCTTGAACTTTTAATGAGGTGTCATTACAGTGAACACAACCGTGACTGTACTTATAAAAGACTGCCTTTCATGAAAACAACACGTGACGGCTATTTAAAGGCAGCCCACATGTGTAATACTGGTGTATTATTGACTAAAAATGAAGTGAATATTGTCGCTTAAATGATCTCTTGTGGAGGACAGCTGGACACAGGCCGCATCATGTGAAGTGAAAGTGAGACAAGGGAGAGGAGGGATAATGCTCGTATGGGATTATGAGTACAGAGCAACAGGGAGGGCTGTCGGTGGGGCTGCATCAATAGGATTAAACTGTTATTATAAGTATTTATAACAGCTTGGGTTGGAGCTATTGTTAGGTTGGAGCCAGTCTTGTGCTACCAGCTCTTACAACACACACAAGAGAACAATAAATCGAACTACATTATAAAGAACTGTCTATTTGTGTATTTTTTCCACCGTTAATGTCATTTCCAGTGATGTCTTTCATAAACAGGCAGATTGAGGGAGAGATTTGTTCACATTGACATAATGAGCAGACTTGTTCGGGTCTCACTTCAAAACTAAATGGATATTCAAGGCCATCAGGGAATGATATATAATTTTGGAGATCCAAAATAAATGTTCCTTTCTTGCTCCAAATTTAAGACACATACATTTTTAAGTACAGCTGAGAATAGCAGAGGCGAAGACAAGAAGAGAGCGAGAGAGCACAAAATCACAAGTAAAGAACACACGTCTATAATCTGAGATGTTGGTTTAATTTAAGATGATTATTTTTATATGCTACAAGAGCTGAAATAACACAGTTACATGACGTGTACAGTGATAAAGGTTTGGGTTATACAGATTTAAATAACATTAATGTCTCACTGCTGTGCTCTAATCTACATTTTCACAATACCTTCAGGAGTACTTCATGTCTGTTAGCTGTACATTTTTGGTACTGCCGACAAACGCCAGTTAAGGACATCTACCGCACTACATTTCAGAGAGCAATGTGTCATATTTACAGATATATATATATACACACAGAGCCAATACATACAGTCTGTTCACCCCGCTGCCGTCGCCCAAAAGATACAGAAGTATCTGCTGCCAAACCACCAGACGACGGATCAGCTTCTCTTCTCAATCCTTAACTCGTTCTCAACACAAATTCTTTCTCTTGTGCAGCATAAAGAGACTACAACTTGCATTTTATATTACATCCCTGTGTTGTAGAATGACAAAAATAAAAGAGTCGATAAATATCTACACGAAGCAATACATTTTACATTTTCTACTACATTAATAAGGATGTTTTAACATATTTTCCACCAGTTTATATCAGTTAGTTATTTTTCTTTCTCCCTACATGCTCTCGTTCGTCACAAATGTAAAGCCCCACACAATAAAAAATGAGCAATGTCAGTGAACACAGAGGAGATCATGTCCGTGTAAAGTCTTCAAGAGGTATTTCTGCCAGGTGGAATTATTAACAAACGTAAGAAACAAAAACGTATTCACTGGTGCTGACATGGTACGACAGGCTGCTGCTGGAACAGGACTACAATGAGCTCACTGATGTGTGTGAGAGCAGATGCAACGCTTCAAGAGGTAAGTGACACTCACTTACCTCAGCACTGTGCCGCATCTGAAAAGGTCTTTAGCTTCATTCTTCAATAGCTACACCTGTCTCTGTCATTTAACAGTCATTTATTGAATCCTACCTACTGAGAGCACAGCCAAGTCTCGTACAATCCGATTTGAAAAGAGGCTGATAAGAGGCTACAGTTATTGAATAAGACTAATTGAAATCAGACCTTGTTACTCTCCCGTCTCCGACTTTTCAAAAAACCTTTTTCATTGTATGAATGGGTCTAAAAGTTCATCTGTTGAGCTCACTGCTGAATGAAGAGCTGCTCCTATCTGAAAATGAAGCATTAACCTTAAAATGGCTTTTTGGAAAGATGATTCTTCTCCTCAACTTGATGTCTATTATCACTCCGGCACTCATCGAAGCACTTCAGCCGTCACAATAGAGGCTTTTTGTGCAGATGACATTTGATGTGATCCGCATGCTCTCCGCTAACGTGTGAGGAAATGACGGTAACAGGAAAAAAGGGAATAGACACATTATTAGAATGAACACTGAAATGGAAATATACTCGTAAAGCATACACCATTAGCAAATATAGCAAATATAATTTTCTGTACTAAATTCACATTCTCACTTACAGCTTTTAAAATATTTTTTTTTTGGCATTGAAAGTGTTTTTTTATGTAAATTAAATTCCCAGTACACAGTTATTTTATGTTTGTGGGGAAATCTTGTTCATCAAATTTTTACTGGACTTTCAGCACCAATCATATAATTTAATTCATTTTCCTCTATTATTAATTCTGGTTCATAGCATCCAGCAAGCACCTAAAACAGAGGTACCTAAACCTTTTCCATGGGAGGGTCACGACTGACAAGTTCAAGCTTTAAGGACAAGTTCAACCGAAAAAGAAAATTCAGTTATTATTAACTCAACACCCACTGAACTGACTAAACTGCTGACTAAACCGCTGAAGTAGATGGGGACTACTACATAAAATGGCTCTATGCAGCTCGGCATAACACAAGTAAACAATTAATTATCAGGCATCCTACATATCGAACTGCATTTTACATCACAAAAAAAGATACAGCATAAACATTATCATAACTGTTTCACATTGAACTTAAGAAGTGGTCCCATTTTGAGCAACTCTGACTGAAAAGTACATTATTTTGGGCATACATCTGATTGCAATGACATACTGTATATGAAAAGAGACATAATTAAATGCCAGATGACAGGATGGGAACATTCATTTATCCTGCCACGACATTTTCAGTCTGCCACTTTGCCTGTGTGTTCCGCTCCACCCACCCACTACCTTCCGCCCTGCTGCTCCTTCCCTCCACCCGCCTCCTTATGGGGCTGCAGCTGCTGTATGAACTCATCCAGGATCTGCTGGGCTGACAAGGACGTCACGTCCTGCTCAAAAACAGTTACCTTTACTCCTCCCGTACCACCCCAGCTGTCACCACCCACATGGGCCTGATGGAGGTTTTGAGGGGTGTCAGCGTGGTTGGTGCCCGGGGGAGGCTGCTGCTGCTGGCTTTGGGGATAGAGAGGTTGAGGTCTGGCAGCAAAACTGGCAGCCATTTTCTTGCAGATAGCCGAGCTGATGTCAGATACAGAGAAAGGTGGGCTGTAGCTGGACTCGTGGCTGCCTTCAGTTCCGGCTGCCGGCACCCCCTGTTTAAATGGTAGGAAGGCTGTGACCCTCTGCAGACCTGCCTCTGACTTTGTCATCCAATCAACTGCCTGATCCTCCATTTTAGGCGCGTGGGATTGGCCGTCAGCTTGTGGAGAGGTGGTGGGATGGCTGATTGTAGCAGGGCTTTTCAGAAACTTTTGTATGGCCTCAGCTGAGTCGAAGTGTTTCTCTAATAGCTCCTTTATCAAGCACGGCACCTGAGGGTGAGACATCAAACACAAACATTAACTCTGAGATCAATCCAGGCAAAAGGAGAAGAAACCCACCCCAGGTTAATCCAGGACAGATGATAATGATAAGATTGTAAAATACAAAACATGCTCAGGATTAAACCAGTGGTTGTTTCTTCACTTGTGACTGAGCAGTGTCAGGTTGAGCATTCAGATGTCTGTGAGTTGAGAAATTTCCCTGCTATTTTTACTCAGGTATGTTGGTACTTTTACTCAGTAAAGGATCTGAGCACTGACCACTGCAAACTACGGGTATTAAGGGTATTTTCCAAGATATTATAGGAAATATGTATTGAAGATTAATTGTTAAATTTGACAAAGAGTTACTCTGCTAGAAACCCTATTGTAATTGTTTGTTACTGTTTTTAATTAAGGCTTGCGGTGGCTTAAGTTAGATGCGTGCAACTTTTGATTGTAGGAAAAAAGCTAATACAGAACTTTAAGGGGCTCTATGTAACAATTTGGAGCAGTTTACATGTATTAATCACATTTTTTATCGGCCACATGTGAGCAGATTGTTACGCGTTGTGAAAAATGAGACCTTCCCCATGTCTCTCTTTGTTGACAATACAAGCCTGTGGATGATTTGTTTAAGTTGGTAAATGCTACTGGACTTTGAATTTCTTTGTAAAGTACTTGGGTCGTTTTTCTTTCTGCGACAGTCCAAAGGATGTCCCTACATGACCACTCTCGACAGCCTCGTATCAGTGCCTCTCTCTGCTATCGCTGGCAGGGAGCAACTGTAGCTAACGTAAGTAAAGAAATTAAGTCCACCAACAAAAGCTAATAAATGGCTTCTAGCATAACACAGAAGTTCCACAGAGCCGCTTTAAGGAAGCTCTGTGCAGCTGTTTTTGCAGGAAAAAACTAATAAAGAACTACAGCTAATACAAAGAAATTAGAGGTAACTTCAGCAGTTACTCAAGTTTTAATGTGATCCGAGCGTCTCTAGTTTTGACTGAGCTCTTTCTGACTTTCTATTAACAAAAGTTAAATATTGTCTCTGATGACATACACTTAAAATAAGTCTCTATATTTGGGGCTGTGACCCCCCGGTGCCCTGACTCCTGGGTCCTGTGTCTTGTGCCCTGTCGGCCTGTTCAGTAATTCATCATGCTTTCACAAACAAGTAGGGAGTCCTGTGCACATAAAGAGGATTTATCATCTTAACATGAGTGTCATAAAGCTACATTTGAAATAAGAGGAGAAGCCCAAAACAGGCGTGTCCGAATGCAAACACACGTGTGTTCCAAACAGATTCTTGAACTCCTGGTGAGGTCGTTTTATAATATTAGATTGAAAATATTCAAATAACCCACCTAATGAACAATTAAAGAAGACTAATCCATCACAATAATGTTTTTAGTTAAATGTTTGCCATCTTGTTTATGTCTGCTGTGTATGGCAGTGTGCGAGGGTGTCCAGTAGGTGGCAGCATGCTCACGTTGATGTTCTCCAGGGCTGCTATGGTCCTGTGGGCGTCTTCCAGCTCTGAGCTCAGCTGTGACACACGGTTTTGTAGGTACTTCCTCTCGCTGCTCAGGCTCTCTGACTGCACACACATACACATAGTGACACATGCAGCAGGGTGACATTAACATGACAGTCGCTCATGGTTTCCGAACGCAGCGAAACAAGATTCCTTCTTTGATCATTGTGCCTGTGACGTCATGCAAGTTTTCTCACCGCTATATGCAGGTGTTCCCCGAGCAGATTGTTGGCCTGTTTGGTCCCAGTGTGAGTTTCTAGAAGGCTACAAAAGAAAGAGGAAGAAACAACAACACATTAATGCTATAAACCTATTATAAGTCTTGTTCCTGCACAGGCACACCACTCTACCATGTCATTATCTTTTATCAAGGGTTAAAACCAGCTGTTTTTCAGGCCAAATGGCAGCCACAAACCCTTCTAATGAATATGCAACAACTGACACCAAACTGGAGCCCAGTGTGAGGCGACCATTCACTCCAGTTGCTCAAGTTTGTTGAGGAAGGTGTGGTATGTGCTTTGGGGGCTGCAGCTGCTGTTTGGTAACAAATACAAGCTCGACAGGGTTCGAGTAACAACAAGACTTTCGCTGGTGGGTGTGAAGGGACAAGACAGATGCCTTGAGTCTCTGCTGCTCAGGGAAAATGCGTCACTGAAGAACCAAAACACCCACGGAAACATACAGAGGCTTTATCCAGAGTGTTCCACGGATCGATCGATCTATGGGAATAGATACAGATCTATAGGAATTGTTATGTAAAGCTGTAGGTTTGCTTGATTTTTATTGATTGGTTATTGCTCTGGAGTCAATACTTCACTCCATAGAAACACTTTGTTTGGTATGTACTGCATCATCACTCTACACGTGGGAGAGATGTTTTCCAGTCCAGTCTTTCTTTGTGAAAACAAGTCGGGAGTGTCACAAAAAAAATCTTCAAAAGTCATAACTGAGTAGTGAAGATATTGTGTTAAAATAAAACTTTGGTGGGCACCCATTAGCTCAGTTGGTAAAGCGGGCGTCCCATGTACAGAGACTGTGTTCCTGCTGCAGCGGCCCCGGGTTTGAGTGCCCGGCCTGGGGCCCTTTGCTGCGTGTCACCCTCCCCCCTCATCCTGTTTCCTGTCATCTCTCAGGCCGTCCTATCAATAGAGCCATACAAAGGCAAAAAAAAAAAACTAACTTTGGTGACAGTGAAAGTCATCCATTCAGAACTTAAGAACTTAAAATATCTCATATTAAATGTACTTCAGTTCAGAAGTAATTTTCTTGCAATAAATGTAAATCCGCCTGGCTGATTATTAGATACAATATTGAATATTTCCCTGATTATCAGAATCAGTTGGTTTTTTATATGAATATAAAATAAATAAATGTGTTTTTAAAATCTGCTACTTTGGCTCTGTTGCAGCATGCAGTCTGCAAAGTAAAAGTAAGTAAAGCTATCAAATAAATGCAGTGGAGTATAAAGTAAGAGAAATGGAAATACAAGCACAACACTTGATTAAATGTACTTAGTTACATTCCATCACTGCATTTATCAGTCGTGCTTGTTGGGTTTTGTTCTGTTTACAATAACAAACCTTTTATATTTCTCCTTGACGTGGCTGAGCTCGTCCCTGGTCCTCTGCAGTTCTGCCTCCAGGCTCTCGATGCAAACCACAGTCTGCAACAAGTTCTGGTGAAGATCGGAATTCTCCTCCTGCAGCTCCCTGAAGAATGAAGAAAAATACATTTAATTCATTGTGAAATAAGTAGTTACTAAAGTGTAATTAACTATACATTTCTTTGTGGTGAAACTAAAAATATCCATTCTTGGTGGCACATTTATGTCATGTTGATATCAAACTTAATTAGTACTACATATTAAAGGATAAGTTCACCCAAGAATTAACATTCTGTCATTATCTGATCACCTCTATGCCGATGGAAAGTCAGGGGAATTTTCTGGAGCTTCACAACAAAACACCTTTGTAGCATTCTACTGAGCAACTGCAGGAGATGGGGACTTGTTTTAAAAACGGTAAGAAATGAAATGGCTCCATACAGCTTGTCTGGCATAATCCAAGAATCCAGAATCTCAGCGATCCAAAATTCATTTGAAAAGACGTTTTTAACAACCTCATCGAGTGGTCGAGCTCAAGAACGAGCATAGCAGATACAGTGAAAGTTTTGGTTTACAAAAAGTTGTATGTAACATGTTTTATTTAAATCAGTTATTATCATCAGTTACGTTGGACGATCTGTATGGATTCAATTGATATATTTCCTCATTTTTAAACAAGTTCCCATCTACTTCAGTTGCTTAGGAAAACGCTGCAACGCTGTTTTGTTGTGAAGCTCCAGAAATGTTTTGTGGACAAAGAAACTTCCCCCTACAGGTAAGTAGAAAATGACAGTGACTTTCTTTGTGAGTTAAAAATGATAAAAAAATATCTCATGAAAAAAGCCTGACCTTTCAAATAAATACTACAAATATGGGTGCTATATTGGTTGCATGTAAGTTAGCGTATCTTAGCAACAGAGACACAGAGGTCTGTCTTTTTTTTTAAATCTGTGCCTATTTTAAAGTAAACTATAACACCATATTAGAGGAATAGTCTGAAATTACTCCATCAATGGACATGTGCATTATGTACGACTAACACGAGGGTTTTCATCTGGTGCTTATGTTATTAGTTTTCTGTCACATATACTTATTACCAACGACGCAGAGATGGTTATATAAATGTTCCATAACTGCATCTCTTCCTGTTAAAACAGGAGAGGAGGCAGAGAGGATGCTCATTACTGTGATCAATAACCACTGACCCATCACGAGAGAGAACTGAATGAGTCAGAGAGGAATGTGCGAGAAGCATTACTCAAAATGTGACGTGAGCGGACAGAAAGTCTATTTCACACTTACTGTAGAAGGTCGCCGTCGCACAGTGTGTCCTGAAACAGAATAAAAGAAGGATGGAGAAGAGAAACAAAAGGCATTAGGTCATTTAGGATCGTTATGGCACGAAACAATGACATTCAGCTTCAACTGGAGGGTGTTTACATCCACATTCCATGACCTGTGTTAAACTTGCGGCCCTTTTTTTTCTACACAGGTGACAGCTTATCACCACATATGAATGTGAACACTCCTGATACTATATACAACCGTGCTGAGTGTCAGAACTTCGACCTCATTGTTTCATTTGAATTCCAGCATACTGGAGTAGAGCCAAAACAATGAAAAACACGTCACTGTTCAAACACAACATGCACTGCAGATATTCACTGTAAGCATTAAAGCTGCTGATTCGAGTCTGTAAATCTGCGGAGACATTAGCAGCTCAGGGCTGATTCCTGGTTTGGTGCATTAAAGGCAGAAAATCATTCATCGGTACAGAACCATAAATAGATAATGAGGACGCCACACCCATCTTACCAACCGGTTATTTTTAGACACACTTTTAGACACAGTCACAGTCTGGGGTGCTGAGGGGTCAGTCTATAAAATGACATCATAGTAAGTGCTTTACGACACTGGGGATTATTTCTGGTTACTAACAATCATTAACAACATTTTACACTACAGCAGAGAGCAAACAACATATTAACATTATCAACTAGAGTGAACAACAGCAATGGGATGAAGAGGGAGAGAATGTCCCCAGACTCCCTTAAAAATCACTCAGTTTTGTGGGTTGTTGAGTTAGGAGAACCTGTTTCAGATTTGAGAAACACTATCAATGATAAACTATTGATTATTTGGGCCTTCTTGTAAATTCGGCATCCGTTATAGCCTCGTTTTAGGAGGTGCGACAGCCTCCTTAGCACCCCTAGTTCCCACGTCCGTGCAGACATATTACTATTCATGGGCACAGGAGCTGGAGCCTGGCGCTGCCTGCATTGTGTAGAAGGCAGAACACACACAGGCTGGGTCATCCGCCCATTACAGAGTACATGACAGATTGAATGAACTATTGAGTTATGGCAGACCTGCTTCTGGAAATGGCTTCATCGATTGTTTCTGCAGGCTAAACCGGGTTTTTCCCTTTTGCATGCTTGTGTGATGTAGGTGTGTGTGTATGTGTGAATTCGATGAACCTTTACTTGATAAGATAAAACTCAAACCTGAGCAGTGAACACATGGAAACAGTCAACGTTATGTAATATTATGTGTGTTTTTTAGTACATGAGAGCGTAAGCCCGATTCTTACATAACAGCAATGTGATACGTGCTCTTATCCAACCCACTCGTTCTCACATTTTGCATGATGCTGGCTGTTAGTGAGAGCTAGTGAGAGATTTGTCCTGCATGTGTGGTATGTATTGTTGCTTCCTGTGGCGATTCATAGAACAGACTGTATATCAGAGCCTTTAAATCCTTGATGACAATGATACCGTTTGGGCCGACAAGTCAGGTAGTTTCAAAGGGAGTTTCCTTTAAAAGCACAGGGCTATCATCTGCTGCAGTGCTGAAGAATGACTCAGCTTGCAATGCGTAGTGTTTGACACAACCCACACAGTGACTCAGCTACACTGCGGCTGCAAGACAGGAGCAATACTCTGTCTGTTTGATACGTGCATCCTGAGATGTCTGCCTTTCACTGTAGTGCTGCAGAGTGTATGTACACATCTCTCAAAACGCTATAAAGACTTTCCATCCATTAGTTCACATTCATTGATTTTATTTGATGAACATTTTACAATTTGAATAAATATAGGTGAATAGAAAAAAAAATACTGCACGGATTTCCACAAAACTTGGATGGGGGATGGGTCCTGGCCCAGAATGGACCCCATTACATTTTGGTGTGGATACAGATAAAGGGACGCATCCATAATCGTTTTTCTCACTTTCTTAAACATTGGGAGATTTTTTTCAACATTTCCGTTAATTTCTCCATCTTCCATCAAGATACATGGATTATCAGAAAATCATATTTAGGTGGCTGGTATCTGTGAATGAGTACAATTTGATGCTAGATCTGGAGAGCTTAAATTATGGTTAAGCAGTAATGGGTAGTTGAGATTGCATTGAATGAAAAGGAGGACTGTTAAGCCTTGGTGGAGGTATGCACTCTACTGAATGCTGTTCTAGTTTCCACTGTGATCCACAAAGACTGGCAACAGTAGAAAAAAACAATCTTATTTAAGAATCCAACTGTATACCTGTATATTTAAATGTGTCTATGTGTCGAGCTAAAAAACATTTTAAATCGTGTTTCGTGACTTCTTTTAGCTGTAGCTTCATATGGCTGCACTAGTGACATTTAAAGTTTGTCGCAGCGTTAACAGTGAAAAACAGCAGGTGCTGGACAGAAGCAAACACTAGATGATGATCCCATGAACATTTATTATGTCCATGGGTGACATTTTGGGCCCAAGCCATTCTTCAGGAATTCTTGGATGCCCCTATGGTAGATATAACATGATAAAGTCCCCTTCAGGGTCCCCTTCGTGCGAACACAACGTGGTGAAGTGCCCTCTCTTCACTATAAATATATTGTGACTTTTATACAGCTGGTGCCCTTTTTAGTTTTAGAACACCTGCCCCTCAAACATCCTGAGTCAGCCACTGTTCATGGGAGTATTGCCTAGTGTGTGAGCTCTGTTTTTGTACTTTTGCACAAATGACACTACCAGATCCATGATCTGAGGCCTGAAATCTCTCCACTTCCTGTCCCATAATATTGTACTTTATTAGAAAAAAATGCAAAAACACTATCAGAGTAAACTCACCCTGCGTTGTTGCCCCGCATGCTGTGAATGGTGTCGACCGCTCTGCTCCGAGCTGTGACTCGTCGCTGTGGAGGCTGTGTCTCTGGCCCTGGATGAATCTGACTTTATGGATGAAGATTCAGACCCGAGGCCTGTCCCCGCACAGGGGCTGGGGTACCCTTGTTGGTGCTGGTGCTGAGGGAGCTGCTGGGTGTGTTGACTGTGGGGGGCAGCCGACTGCTGTTTGCGGTGGTGCCGTTGTTTGGGCTGGCTGGGTTCAGGGCTGGTGCTGGTGCCATCTGTGAGGGGAGGGCCACATCTGGCACTTCTGTCCCCTGACACGGAGCTCCCAGTGGGAGACGGCCTCCTGTCTTTACGGTTGCTGCCGTGGTGAGTGTTGTGGCTGGGAGAGCGAGGGTAGGGATGAGGATGAGGCGGGGGGCTTCCGTGGTGGTTCTTGGCTGCGTATGAGATCAGTTTGTCAGGGTTGGAGCAGTCCGAGTATTTGCGAGAGCTGCTACCAGCTGCTCTCTCCTGTCGGCCGGTCTGTTTCGGATGCTGCTCCCTCTCCTCTCCTGAGCTCTCTCTGTGCTTCTTGGGTGGGAGCTGAGGCTTGACTGGACCAGGTGTCTGGGCTGGGACAGGTGTCTTCACAGTTGCTTTATTCTTGTTCACACCCAAGATGGTGAGATCTGACGGACTTATAACCTGTTTTGTAATCTCATCTAGAAAGGCTGAGAATTTCACCTTCCCCTGCACAAAGTTTGCCTTGGCTCGCTCTATCTCTGCCTGAGTCACCCCTTTCCCCTCCTGCCCACTGGGATCTTGCTCTTTGGAAACTCTTGGCGACAGCACCTCCATCGACTTAGCCTTGCGAATGTCAGTATGAGGCTCCTTGTTTTTGAGGATGCCTTTGCTGGGTAGCTGGCTGGAAGACACTGCTCTCTTTGGGCCCCTGGAGACCCCTAACACAATGTCCTCCTCACTGAAAGCCAGGCTTCGGCTCAAACTAGATGTCTTATACAGAGGTCCGTAGTCCATGTGCTGTGCTCTGGATCGCTCCCCTTTAACATCACTTTTATTACGCTGCAGAAGGCCCTCAACACTTCTGCTGTGACCTCGGTCAAGAGCGGAAAAAACACTCTTTTCTCTCTTTTGCGTGCTCCCATGTAACTCACTACAAACACTCCCGTTTTTTCCATGTTTAACGGTGGCGATGACTACGGGCTCGCTGCCATCGTCTTCCCTGAAACCTCTTCGCATATCAGCGATGTTGGAGCAGGACAGGGAATGCTGCGGCTGCTGAGCATGATGGATGGAGACAGGATTAATCATACTCGTCTCTGTGTACCAGGAGGAGTTAGAGGAGGAGGAGGAAGAGGAGGAAGAGAGGGAGGAGGAGGAGGCCCTGGAGAGGGTGACAGGTGTCGCGTGGTTGTAGAGTATCTCATCCTCTTCGCTGTGGTGAATTTGTTGTGTCTGATGGCGATGGCGGGCATCTTGATGAGGGCCGTCGTGGAGATAGTGACCATGATGGTGATGACGGTGGTGTCCATGGCTTTCATCTGTATTTCTGTCTGTGTCGTCGAACATTGTGTACCTACAACACATGAACACAGAAATGTAGCAAATTTTTAAGATGTATCAACAGTCAAAACTGAGTAAAAGTAAAGACATGGTGTTAAAATATTACTTCAGAATAAGTGAAAGCCACCCATATGAATAGCACTTGTGTAATAGTCGTACCTATTTGAAATAAGTATCAAAGTACAAGTAAAAGTAAATGATACATGTATTTTTACATGTACATACTGTATATTATAGGTCAACAGATTGGCCTCCTGGACAAATATCAATTCAATATTCAGCATTTTTCAAAATTATAACTAACTTTCAACACTGGCTGATCAGGTGCACCAACATATAATTTAGGTAAAAACAATAATTTGCCTATTTCCTGACATGTAATAGAAATAATTGTAATAAACAAATCCCAAGTGCTGATGTTATAAGTGATGACAAACTCAAATACTGAAGTAAAACCCTGAATTTATTAAATCAAGTTTAAACTTGTTGTTTAGACTAGTGTTTTTTATGATGCTGCCTATATGAACATAATTTGATGACATTTTTGTGGATTTGCTTTTTTTTGTAAAATATTTTATACATTTCTAAAATCTGACCTGCTGAATACTGCTGAATACCCTTAGTATTCAGCAGTTATTTCAAAGTTCAGTTATTTCAAAGTTCAGATGTAGCTTTTGGTCTAAAAACAGGCAAATTTCAGAATGACTTTGACTTGACTTTAATTTCTTAAAGGTGCACTACGTAGTTTTGTGGAAGAAATTTTAGAGAAAAATCTTCATTGACTGATTCCTTACGTTGAACTAGATCAACAATTTCTCTTCATTTGAGAATCTGAATAAAATAATAGTTTGTTTATATGTGGCGGACCCTGCCACCCTTCTAGCTTGAAAGAGTGTTCTGAGGACCTTATTTTTCTCTGAGAACAGCTTGCTTATTCAGTTATGGGAAAAATAAATCTTTCCGGTTTGTATTATTACATCATCAGTACTGTAAATATTGAAAGTCATAGTCTGAACTTATCTTTCAAAACTACGTAGTTTAATATGTCTTCAATTAGACATAAATATATACATGGAATGAACCATCCTACCTGTGCGGGTGGGAGTCGTGGTGATGGTGGGGGGGTTGATGGTGGTGCTTCCGCGGCTTCATCTCGTCCGGGCCACAGGGGCTGTGAACAGGCTTGAAAAACTTCTCCATCACCTGTCTCCTCCCTGGTGGTAGGCTGCGGATGCCGTCCTGGTCGGGGAACTGATGGTGATCCGTGTTGGCACTCAGTTGTTTCCACAAATATGCAACTATGTTTTTTTCTTTTTCTTCTGATTATTTTTTCACTAAAATGCTCCCACTACAACAACGTCACTTCATACTAGACAATAATCTTCTGCTATTTTTGATCACAGAAACGAGAATACTTTAAACTATGAAATAAGGACTTCAGCCTCAGAAGTCTCTGCAGAAACTAAATCTGCAAGTATCCAGTTGCTGGTTCAGTTTGTGTCCCTCAGCGGCTGGCTGCAACATAATGTACTCTCAGCTCGTGAGTAGGGATGTATGAATTCCTGGTTGGTGGCTTGATTCTGTATCAATCCTGATGTAACAGCTGGGTGCTAATTGAACCAGCTGAAAGAGCAGGACCTTTGTCCTTGCACAAGAGACAATCGAACTGAGCCCTGTGGGACAGGATCTATAACAAAGCTAATTTAACCCCCTGATATAACTCGCAGTGGGTGTGCCCTTATGTTTGCACTGCCTCGTTCTTTGACTTCGTGTCTTCATCCTATAATCCGGTGCCACATTTTTTGTTTGCTTTGTTTTTAGATCTATCGTTATCAATGCATTAAAAAAAAGCAGGTATTAGTATCAACCAGAGCTATTGAACTGCCCTCAGCTGCACCATTGATTTTGAGAGGTTTCCTGTTATCATCTGGCTGAGGCCTACATTATTATATTTGGAAGAGGTGGGCAATCTGACCATACAAACCATGGAACAATCTACATTTATCCTTTGCCATGAAGCAATTTTTACCGGAGCAGTTACACCTTTGGCGATTGTATGAAATTATTGTTTGCAATGATGCAAATCAACATTAGAGACCGCTTGTGATGTCACATTGTTTTATAAGATGTGTAAGTGTTTTGATTTGTCAGGTTTTTCAATTGCTGGATTAGCCAGAAAAAAAGTTTGTATTTGTCAAGTAATTTAGGCTATTTAAAGGGGCACTACGTAGTTTTGTGAGGCTGAACATTTGGCTTCAGGCATCCAGTAAACCAGAACTGTCAGGATATAAGATTTTAATTACATTATTATCATGGCTAAATGACTGCACAGTCATGATATCATGATGATATCTGATAAATTTCTACTTTGCTTTGGTTTAGTGTTGTTTTTTCTCCTTTCTGGCAAATGTATCACACTTAAATTATGAGAGTATCGAGGTTAAGAGACTTGGCAACAGACAGTTACCTAAAGCGAATAGTGAGAGGGACAACCAGATGAGCAAATGATCCACAGGTTAAAACATCTGCACTGGATTTTTCACACAGTAGCATTAAAAGTATATTATTAACACAGGTCAGTATCTGATTTCTTTATATCACATTATCGTCAGCAGAGATGGACAGAGTACTCGACCCCAGTACTTGAGTAAGAGTACAAATACTACTGGTCAAAATTTACTCCGTTACAAGTAAAAGTAGCTCAGTCGACATGTTACTCGAGTAAGAGTAAAAAGTACTTGCTTTTAAAGGTACTTAAGTAAAAGTAAGAGTAAGAGTAAGAGTAAATTTCTCATTTTTCACATCAATGAATTACTATAATTTTTTCTAAATGAATTTAAGGACCTTTTAACTCTTGTATCTGACAATTCTTTGAAACCATCTGCACTGATGTACTTGCTTTTAGGACCACAATGTTATATAAAGCCTGCAGAAACACCTATAAAAACAAATACAATGAATGAGATCACAGGAGGACAGCAGATGTTGCAGATGCAGATGTTTATTAACAATCATTAAAACTGTAACCAAATGAACCTGCACTGTCCAACTAACTCTCTATCATTTAGCTAAGTTGGGAACTGGAACCCCCTCAAAGACCAATGTTGTCCCCAGACCACTGTTTGAGAATCACTGCTTTACAAAAAACTACATGATGCAGCCATTGTCGCGGTTTTGTGTTGACAAACGCAGTCGAGAGCGTGGCTACTTTGGTGGTATCCTTATGGGGAGGGATGACGTATTTCCGCTTTTACGTAGATCCCAGTGGAGAGCGTGCACTGTGATAGGTTTCCTTCTTTGACAAACACAGCTTGTGTCCAATAGTATTTTAGAAAAAAAAAAAAAAAAGCAGACCTGAAAGTAACGAGTACTTTTCAGCCTTCCTAGAAATTAACTCGAGTAAAGGTAAAAATATTTGTCTTGGAAATGTATTCAAGTAAGAGTAATAAGTACCAAAGAAATCTAATACTCAAGTAAAGTACAAATCCTCTGGATATGTACTTAAGTACAGTACTCAAGTAAACTAACTCCGTTACTGTCCATCACTGATCGTCAGTATCGGTATACCGCAGCACCCTACTTCAAATATATTACCTACAATATTTCAGTGATTGACGGGGGAACTATGTAGTTTTGGACCCAAAAATACAAATTCAGGGTGGTAGTAATGACAGTATTAATGAGGTAATAATACAAACAAATGTCCAAATAAGCTTGTTTGAGAAAGGTGGCGGGGTCCGCCAAATATAAACAAAGTAAAACAGTATGTAATTGTGTTGTCCTTTAAGGCTGTTTTTTTTTAAAATTATTATTATTATTATTCAGTGTTACGTCATGAAAACAAAGAGAGTTTGTTCCTCTAGTTTGTTGAAGATATTTCTCTTCTGATTAAAACTAAAACTACATAGTGCACCTTTTAACGGCATTGATCAGCAAGTATCACACAAAGGCCTCGATGAGCCTATTGCATGAAAGGTTTTGGCATTGTAATTCTCACATGAAAGAAGATTCCTCTTTCTCAAATGAGTGTGTGTGTGTGTGTGTGTGTGTGTGTGTGGCCCTGACTGTATCCACACCTCCAACAACCATGACAAAGATCAATTCACCGAGGCCGGGAGGGGCTGAAACCCATCCCGAGGACAACTCTCCACACTCTGCTGTTGTTGATCAATGAGGTATCATGAGAATAGTTACATAAGGGAGGTTGCCCAGACTTGTCCAGGTTACTGTAATCAATGTTGAAAACCAGCTCAACAGATGAAAACACAAGGGAGTGACTGGGAGTTTTTATGCTTTGGGGCAGACGTGACAAACTGCACGTCTACCTGCGCCCTCTGCTGGTGAATCACAGTCCCCCCGTCTTGGCCTTCAGAACTGGTAATTTTCCACCGTGCCACAGCAGCACACACAGTCTGGCAGCTGATGTTTCTGGATATTTCTAGTTTTATCACGTACACTCCTCAGCCAACACCACCAGACATTATGTACCACTCAGCTTCACGTTGAATTGGACGTTAAAGCCGAGACTAATATGATGAAGGCTTGAAAGAAAACGGGTCTATGAATAGCCAACATGTAACCTGATACCACATTCACTTGGTTAAAAACGTACCGCACGCACCAGCAGCGTTTACAGCAACTACTACAATCAGCCGAAAGGGAAAAAACTCGTTATTGAACACCGGCCATCCAAGTTAAAGGAGATGAGTTGGCTGTTTTCGTGTTTGCTATTGTTCTTCAATCACATCCAGCTATCATTGCGGTAAAGGGGAAGTAGATCCGGCGATTCAACCATATTCTAGTTTGATCCGGTTTTTGTTGGACCGTGTAACACACAAGTAAAGATTCGTCCGCGCAGCCCTTAGCGTGACGTCAGCTCTTTTGGCTGATAGTGGAAATGTGTTGGAAATGTGTCTTTTTGCTGTGATTAACCTCACTGGATCGCGTTTTACGTATTTCCGAATAGTAAATCCAATCAACACAATCACCCTCACGCACTCACTCACTCACTCGTCTTATTCAGCCACTTTGAAAAGGAGCCCCCCCCCCCCTTCATGAAATAGTATTGTTTCTAAGAGACACCTATTAATCATTGTATCCCCACATCGATTAATTAATTGGTGCGTTCTGTTTTGAAGACGATTATAAAGGTCCAATCAAGATTTGTAAATGTTTTTTTCCAGTTGAAAGTGGGACTACTTTTTTCATCGGATGAATAACTCCCCTCGCTGCAGCCGAATCACCCAAACAGTATAAATATGGTTGACGCCATTTCAACTCTCACTGCATTGATACGAATTCGCCGCGGTACGGGACGTCGCAGGTCAAACCGATCTTATTTTTCTTACTTTCTAAACTTCTAGGCTCGCTCGTGAATGATGAAGATATGTAGATTCGCAATACCTAGCTTTATATAGGTGAATTATTTGACTATAAAGTGTTTTTTTTCGTCGTTAAAGGCCATCGGGCCCTGTCTCTAACTCGAGCAGCTTCAATATCGAGATACGCATTTTATTTTCTCGTCTTTTTATCAGCAAGACTTCTTGTTATTATGCTTTTAGTTTGAAGTAATGAGCGTCAGCGAGCGAATCTCAACAATCATCAGCCCAGATACGATTCCTAAACCAAAGCGTTATTTTATTGACGACACTAGTTAGCAATCTAGCTAAAGGCAAGCTAAGCGAGCCAAATTTAGAGTTGTGTTTGTGCCAACTTTTTTTTCCAACCTTAATGTACTTGTCTTATTAGCCCAACGGTTAAATTAGGTTACAGTATCGACAAAGCTCTGTTCTAGTAATGTATTTTTCGAAGAAACTCATACAGGTCGATGTTTTTCATGACCATAACAGTCGTTGGCCCCCGAGCGGAGCCGTGACGTAGCAGCCTGCAAATGTCGGCTATTGGTCGATTTTGAATAACGCGTGACGTCACTAAACAGAGACGGAAAGGGAGCGGTCCCGATTGGACCAGCCGTGAGGCTAACGTTGTTAGCAGTGTCCACAGCGCAGCACCGAGAGAAAGCAAGTATCGAATTCTTTTAAAAAAAAAAAAAAAAAAAAAAAAGCCTATTGGCCTTCAAAAATCTGATGACAGAAGAACGGTAATTTAACAAAATGATAGTTAACTTGTCGACTGCTATAAGCAACATGATTGTAATTTTTGAATTAGCAATGCAGTGATGTTTGACGCTGAAGATAAGAGTTGACTGACGTGGCGTTAAAACAATCTTCGTATACGAGCAACTTAAGAGCAGTCAGATTATTTAAGTTAATAAGGGCGGAACCGACGCAGACTTCATAGTCAGAATCTGGGTTAGTTGGATTGAGAGCGCCGTTAAGCAATGATGTGAGAAAAGTCCCATTCATAGCGTCTTATAATGGGCTATATGGTACCTACAGGTGTATATACGCCATTTAATGAGTTAAAGGGCTTAAACATCAATTTACGATCTGGGAAACCTAAAAAGCCAGAAACTCTGAATGAAAGAAAAAAAAAAAAAACGACTAAGACCGGGAAAAAAACGGGTCTGAATCTTAAAAAAAGAAAAGAGGCCAACACTTAAAAAAAAAAAAAAGAAACGGACAAAGATTTAAAAAAGAAACGGGCCAAGATTTAAAAAAAAAAAAAAAAGCAAAGATTAAAAAAAAACGGCCAAGATTAAAAAAGAATATGGCCGAGATTAAAAAAAAAAAAAAAAAGAACCAGGCCAAGATTTAAAAAAAAAAAAAGAACAAGATTTGAAAAAAAACTGGCAAAGATAAAAAAAAAAAAAACTGGCCTGAATTATATATATTTTAAATGTCTGCATTGTAAACCAAAGAAGCATTTAAGACAATCAATGTGTTTTTGAAGTTGTGATGATAAGCAGATGAGGCTAGTCAATGTCATGGTTTAAGAAATCGGCTTAAATTCCAGTTAATCGTAACTTTTGTTTCATTTGTTACACTCAAGTTCAACTGTAGTGGTTAAGTCAATTTTCATTTTCATTTTTTGTAATATTTCAAATGATAGCGATTCCATTGACAGAAGAAAGAGGAAAGCTGCAGTTTTAAAATAGCTTGCAAGGAAAGAGTCTGTAGTCTTATCAAAGGCTCAGATGATTCTATAAGGATTTTTTTTATTTTTTTTTTATTTATTTTTTTTTTTATTAGAGAAGACAGAAGATTTTTTTCCCCCAGGGGAAGATGGACTGAGTTATCGAGGGCAGGAACGGACTTAGTTATTGTGAGGAGGAATGGACTTAGTTATTAGAGGAAGATCGCAGGACCAGCGCGAGGAGCGAGGCCGAGGGACACGGGGAGGACCAGAGTGGAGCCAGGCAGGACAGGACCACAGGGCATGGGAGGACCAGAGAGGAGCCAGGCAGGACAGGACCAGAGGGCATGGAGGGGAAAGCAGAGAGAGCCCAAGAGAGCAGGAAGCAGCAGCGGCAGCTGTCGGCGAGTGTACACCAGAGGGAGCCAGATGCGCAGGGCAGAGTAGCAGCACACAGTCACCATCGCTGAAGCAGTTGCAGCAGTCCCAGATCGATCGATCGATCGAGCGAGCAAGCCAGCCAGTGATGAGGGTGGGGAAAGGGCGCACAAGTCTTCTAGCTTCACAAGTTTAAAGCAAGGCGTTGGTTTGTATATTGGGTAGAGGTATCTGTAACATTCTCAGGAATTTAGCTTATATACCACTTTCTCGAAACAACTGTTGTAGAACACAATTTCTCGCACAGCTCTCTCTTCCTCTTTTCAGGCAAGCCGTGTAAGCGTTTTGTACCGTGGTCGCCCCTCCTGTTGTGCGCTGACTTGAGTGTGGTGGTGTCTGCTGTGGTGAATGCCTTGGTAGTGTGATGGAGAGAGGAACGCCTTATCGGACTTCTCTACCCGCTGCGATCACAAGTAGTTCCCCCAGCCGGAGGGAGAGGCAGTCCCTTGTTGTTCATAGGTCTTCCCCCCAATGGAGTTTTCGGCATTGGAGTGTGAGAGTGGATGGTCTCCTGTGCGGCCGCTTGATGTGTGTATACAGCAACCCTTCAGTGCTTCAGCTGCGCCTCAATGGTACAGATCAGCCACATCGACCTCTTAAACCAGAGCAGTGAGTTAGTGCATGAAATGTATGTGGGTGTAACTATCCTGTGCATTAACTCATTATTTATATTGGCTAGCATTCTGTAATATTTGCAATCAAAAGAATTGTATTGAGCTAATGGTTGATCCTGGATAGCAAAGTTTTGTTTTTTTTAAGGGGAGAGGGAGGGGGGCATTTAAAACGTGTTTCGAGTTCTTCTTTTCACAGGCCTGGCCCCCTAAAGCTGATCATCGAATGAATCCCCCTGTGCTAGCCACTCCATACAAGTTGAGCTCATCTTACTTACTATAGTGCTATGGATCTGGATCATGTGCATCCACTGCGATTTAAAGAGATGTAGGAAGGTATTTGGCATTGTTCAGTCATCCCCTAGATTTTTTTTCATTCTACACTATTTGGAACGTGTTGTATTTATGGGGGTTTCATGCAAATCTTTTTGGGTAATGGGAGGGTGGGTTGTGGGCCGTTAATCAGTCTTTTCCTAGACTCCACAGCTCGTCTTGCCCAACGCAAAATGGCTTGACTAGGCAGCATCCAAGTGCACCAACAGGCTTCAAGTGGACACTTTGCTTCGCAGGATAGGAACTTCCAAACTAGTCTCCTGGTGTAGCACGAAGCTCTGTTTTCCCAGGGAGTGTGGTAACAAGTCTCTTTACTAGAAGTCATTGTAATTCTGTAAAAGGCTTCCAAACGTTGCTTTGTGGGGTTGGGAGTGGGCTGTGTATTTGTCACTCTTGCAGATTAAGTTGTATGGCCCATGGTTCAAAAATCTACATTCAAGGCCACGTCTACTGTTCATACGGATGGAATCCCCTGCGGTCAGGCTTGCGGTATTTAAATGCTTCTTCTGGAAAATGGCTTCAATACATTAATGAATTGTGTTAATAGTCATACAGTATCGTAAGGCAGTATGTAATGCCATTACTATCTTGTAGTCCTGTGTACTGCAATATTGGAGGGGTATTGTGGGGAGAGAGGCTTTTCCTTTGCATTTTTCAGTGTGCTGTGTCCCGTGCGCTTTCCAATACCCGAGACCATCAGGAACTCTCCTAACTCATTGTATGTACAAGTTTCCTTGCGCATCGAGCATCACGTAAGGTCACTAAATGTCACATTTCTCTTTAACATTCATTGTCTGGCTAAATGCCTCCATTGCAATTCCTTTGCAATTAGTTACCATGCCTTGTATTGACAATACAATGAGTGAACTATCTGTAAAGGATTTTCTTATTGCATAATAAATGCATAGCTTGTTGTGATTGAATACAGTTTTGGTATGCATTTGTTCTTTTTGGGGGCTTGTGTGGGGGAGCTTTTCTTGTGCTTTTTCAGGTATGACTAAAGCTTGGAGCTTTGTAGAGCACGGATGTGACCTTCGCTCGAATGACATCCTTTTCAAAGCGGAAATTTGAAGGCAGATAAGTTGAATCCATCAAATATTGATGTTGGAAAGCAGAAATTTCTCCACCCTAGAGGGGTCACTTATCTTGAAGGGGCTTACCTGCCCTCATTGTTCTTGACATGAAAGCAACTTGCTATACTTGACTGTAGAAATAGCACTGCTGTGCTTTCTTAACAAGAGTCTTGTGATAACGGGAAGATTTGATGGACCTTCATTGATTCTGACGTTATCTGCAGTAAAGCATTTGGGTAAGGATAACAATAGTCAGTTCTATGATACTGTGAGGGGGCGTAGGGGTGTGTTCTTTTCTGCCTCTTTGATCTTTCAGAACAGTCCAAAGGAAGAATGCAGTCTACCTAGGACGACACAGGAATCATCCTCCCCTTTGAAATCAACACGCAGTTTGAACAAGTGGAGTCAGGTCGTTTTTTGATGTGTATAGATTCCAACAATTAGCCCTCAGCTGCCAGCCCTTGTGCAACTGTGCAGGTGGCAGGTTTGTCACATTAAATTTCTCCATCGCGCAACTGTGCGAATTCTTCCAAATTTGAGTAGCTGAGGAAAGCTGCGCATGGTGCGGCTTTGATTTGGTCTTCAACGCAGCGCAAATGTGTTGCCTTAGCTTCCACTGTGTTTTGGTTGGGTGTATCCCTATACTTCTCTTCACAGACATCAGAGTGCAAGACTGGTTCACGCACGAGTGAAGTCTTCTAACCTGGAGCATGTAGTAAGATGTTGGCTTAACTTGTCAAAATAAACTTCTGCAATGTTGTAGTTGACAAAATGACATCTTGGAACTGGCTTTATGTTAACCTCAAATCATCAGTAACAACAATGCTTTACTAGCATATTCCTCTTCGGCCACGGGGCCCTATTGCTTTGCATCTTAAACCATAAGATGAGTAGAACTCGAATCTTTTGAGTATTGTGTGGTGGGTGTGTTGTGTAGATCACTCTTTGTTTCAGATCATTCTCGTCTGTCCGCTCCCGATCTCGCCTGCCTCTGAATGCAAAGCCATCTGTGGAGGCTGTCAGCGAATATGAGTGTGGCCCCTGAATGAAGTACCAACCCCCTGTGCGCTTGAGCTTAAATCTGAACCCCCGACGTCCTTCGCAGAAGCCCCGCTCTCTGTGTGTTTTGTGTGTGCCTTTTTCTTTTTCCCTTTGGTTTCTCAGGTCAAATTACCTAAAAATTGTCTTAATTTGTCATCTGGGATGGCCTAACCTGTGATGGAACACTGAGAATCCAGTCACATTAAGATCAAGAGCTGCAAGCTTGTCTCGCTAATACTGCATCACTTCAGTCTCATGGGTGCTAAGTTAAGTAATTTCGGTTCCCTTGATTTTTCTTTAACATACCATGGCTTTAATGTGTAACTCAAACATGTTGCATGCACATCAGCTCTGCATAACATTTATTTGTAATACACAACATAATGTTCATGAAGTCGTTGTCAAACATTGCAGTAGTATTTGGCCAGGGGATTATTGGGGTGGGGCAACACTCTTCTTTCTTCCTTTCAGATTTCTCGTTCAGCTTAACTTGATACTGAGCCAGGGGACTTAAACCTCTGCAGGAAGTCATGGGATCACTTGGTACAGCCAACTTCTAGGGTACAGTCTTAATTTCTTGGAAGAATTGAGCATCGCTCCTGAGGAATAGCCTTGCTAAACACTGCCATGCCAGTCGCGGTAAACGATAACCATATTGACATCATTTGTCATTGGATGAGTATTGGTTTGTGGGGTTTATGTGGGAGGGGGGTGGGGAGGCTTACATTGTCTGTCTTTCTTCCGTTACAGCTTTAAATTTGGCGACAAAGCCTTGACTGTCCGTTTTGCCGTGCAAGTCCTGCTGAATTTCGAAGGGAAAACGGCTTTGAGTATCACCGGGGATGCTGGTATCGTGGCTTTGTTAATATGGATCAAAAGGATTTCGAGGAATCAGTCACATTTGCCAATACAGTGTCGTGGGGAAATGCTGGGGAATGGGGAAACCGTTGTCTCTTTCTTCTAGTTTCAGCCTCGTGACCAAGCGAAATCCCCATGTGGTGACAGGATAATATAGCAGCCAGGTGTTCAGAGGTTTTCTTTTCCTGGAGGAACAAACTTTTGTTCCTCCAGGTTTTGCTTTTGCCCTTTTTTTAATTACAGCAACAACAAAAAAGCAAAAGACTCCGGTGGTGGCACTCCTGACTTTGTCGGGACAGGGTTCAATCCCCTGCGGTGTCTGCTTTTTTTTAGTATGCTGCGTGGGGAAAACTAATGTCATTAAAGAACCATTTTCATGTAATATTGGATAAAATATGGCTTGTTACAACCCATTTATGTATCTAAAAAGAGCTAGCTACAGGATAAAGTCAAATGGTCATAGATTTGTTGGGTAACTTAAGCCTAAAGTTCAGAATAGTGGGAATGTTGAGCTATCGTGCATAATTCCACTAGACATTTTAAGACATGAGGTAACTGCTCGAGGCCTCCAGGTCCATTATTTACGACGTTGATAATTTGACAAAAGTTGGATAAAATGTTAAAAGCAATGGGCTTATTTTGAAAGAATGTTTTTCTTGTGTGAATTGTTTTTGTTTATTGGACAAGTGATTTAAGTGAATCATGTTTTACAACTGTTAATGTTTAAATGATCAATAAAACAGTTTCTGCCATTCTGTTACCCTGACTTGAAATGAGACTATTCATTCTCCCACAACACTGTTTATTTTTTAGTTGATGCATGAGATTACTTGCTGAACTTGAGAGACAAAGATATATCGTCATTCAGCATAATCTCCAGTACACCTATACCGTGGAGGACATGTCTGTGACATCATTTGGAAATATTAATGATATCTGACATATCTGAATGATATAGGCTATATGCTAGGATGGCCTTCTGGGCTTTTGTTAATATTTGTCATTGGAGAGTATGAGGGCTCTGAAAGACATCTGATATTTTGGTGAAACAAATTAACCATTTATAACTATGGCCTCTGTATAATACAGCTACACTAGACTGATACGCATGATCTGCCTTGAAGCACTGATCATTTAAGATTTGCCGGTCTGGTGATGCATATACCCAGATAAAATTAAAATCCTATTTCTAAAGGAAACACTTAGCTTTGCTTCCCAAGAACATGTTGTGATTCACAATAAGGGGCTTGGATGGAATTTGCAGTTCTAACATCACCTAGACTGCCTTTACATGAAGAGGAACTTGGGAAGGATAAATATCATCTAACAATTACAATTGGAACTGACAATAAATTTGACATGGGTAAGAGCTGGACTGACAATGAATCTGTCACTGCTACATGAAACAAATATTAAACTTTCAGATCTCCATGGTTCAAAAATGTAAAGTCACATGCTGCTTCTCCCATAGTTTTGGTCGTTTCATCTTTCTAAAATGGTTTTAAATTTATGTTCATCCATCCTGTTTTCTTCTTGATGTTAACAAGGGGAGATTACACCTCCATAAAAGTTCAAACTTTCGAGGAAATGTTTGTTACTTGCAAGAAAATGTAAATTATCTTGAAGGACTGAGTCTAAGGGGCCCATCAGTTGATAAGCGGTACAATTGAATACTTATAATTCCTCAAATTTGGAATTTTTAATAATCTTTTTTATTAATTTTAATATTTGTTCGCTTGACAAGCCAATGAATATCAGTATTAAATACACACTACAAACATGATGACATCAGCGAGAATACTAATTTCACATCTGTAGTGCCCGGGCAGTCAACAGAAACATTCACATTACAAAGAACAATATACAGATATACAATAAATAATAAAAAAAAATAACAAAATACATTCAACTTGTCCAAACTTGTATTAAAGGTCATTAGAAATATCTTTATGGACTATCCGTCTATCAAGTTTGTCATTTTATGTATCAAAGTAAATTTATATTGATAATTATGAAAGAGGCATCTACCGTAACACTCTGTTTTGTTAATTGATTTGTGGTGTTACTGTCAATTTATTTCATGCTTGTGTCTTATACGGTGGGTTCACTATGAAACAATAAAACATTCTATGAATTAAACAAAAAACAAAAAACAAATATCGCGGAACCGATGTGCAGAAACAAAGTTTCTGGGGAGGCGTTTTACATCCGTGCCATACGCTAGCTAGTTAGCTCCTTCGAGCAGTCTGTGCACTTCTGCAGTCACTGCTGTGTGTGTGTTGTGTGTGTTTGATGAGGTGTGGTGGAAAGAGGAGATGTGGTCCTTTTTTGCCAGGGATCCTGTCAAAGACTTTGCTTATGAAGTTCTTCCAGACACCCAAGAAAAGTCTGGAATATGGACTCTACACCGAGGAAAGCGGAAGGTAAATGCGGCAGACCGCTGCCGATCCTCCGCTAACAGTCAACGTTAGCCCGCTTCGTTACGGAGGCCTGTCAGTTAGCCGGCTAGTTAGCTAGCTAGGTAGCTAGCTTCTGTCTGCTCGCGACTTTGTTTTAGCCTTTAAACACGACGTCTTGTGTTGTAATGGCGTGGTTTCACATCAGATGTATCAGTGTAATCCATGTCTGTCCCGCTGATCAAATGTCAGCGTTCTTTATTTTTATTCCAGTTGCTTTACGTCTCGTTAGGTTTGGCTAACAAGGTGAGCTCAGGCTTTGTTTACTCCGAGACACGTATTTCTCGCCACGTCACCTCATTTTAGCTTCGTTAACAACTGTTTTCTGATCGTTTTCAAGCCAGTACTTCATCACATTAATAAGGGTCCAGTTTTTCATCACTTACAGCTCCTCACATAACTAACCGTCCAGATTATTTAGCTGAGCAGCTCAATCTGAACTGTCATCATCATCATAATCACTGCAGGGCCGGATAATGACAACCAAGCTTCCTCCTTCATCATGTTTATTGACATTTCTTTGAATATGATGATTGTAAAGGCGCTATTGTTCTTTAGTTGATGTGATTTCGAGGCTTGAATGTTTCACGTGGTAATGGTTCAAATATCACATGTCAGTTATGTGTGAGTGATTAATTTCACCCTCACCTGTGTCCTCAGACCAATGGAGAGCCGGTGTCGGTGTTTGTGTACGAGGTAGCACAGGGGACGGAGCTGCAGACCCAGCTGGCCAAGGCTGCTTTCAAGCGTATGAAGACCCTGCGTCACCCTAACATCCTGGCTTATGTTGATGGGTTGGAGGTATGTGTTGGTGTGTGTTCACCCCATCTGTAGCTCCACACACACACACACACACACACACAGGAAAATGTCACTCAGCTTGCTCAATGACATGCTGCAGATTAGTGAGAGTTTTCTTCTGTAACTAACATGTACTCATCGACACCATCTGTTTTTCTCTGCATGTTTGCGTTCAGACAGAGGTGAGTGTGAATATATCTGTATTACAGTAGATCTGTAATACTTGTACACCATATGTAGTGCGCTACATAATGTAGACAGATTCTCACAGTGTTTTTTTTATCATTTAATATCCCAAATACTAGTCCAGTTAGTCAGACTCTAGTTTGACTCTAGACTCACAGTTTGATACAGGGGTTTTTGGGGCCGATGTCGGTACCGATAATAGGAAGTAAACAGAATTCCAGCATCGATTTTTCAGCTCTCAGAATGTAAACCTAAACACACATTTGTTGCAATGATCTCTCAGATTTGGTTGTCAAACACAAGATATGTACCTAATGAAGGCAGGATATTTTACAGTTAAACAATAAACTGCATTGTCCCAGAGGACATCAGTACATTGAAACAATAACCCTCGCTAGGAATTTAATAGTTTGAATTTGACCCAAGGTTCTGTTTAAAAGAAAAAAAAGGTTCATATCTGTTAACATGTCAGTGTTGTGAAGGGAAAATCACCCATAAAAAAAAGTATTTGAGTAAAAGTCATTAAGTATCTGATATGACATGTACTTTAGATTAAATTAAAATTAAAAATACATTTACATTTTTGTGTAAACTGTATATTTAGTGTTGGTGTTATCAACCTGGTCAATTATAGGATCTGATTTCCAACATTTATTTGATCACAGAATCAGTATCTTTTTCATCCAGCTGTGGATAAAATGTATCAATTTAAAAATGCACTGCGTTGGCTCTGATGCCATCTGCAAAGAAACTAGTAACTAAAGTTACCAGATACTTTTAATAGAGCAACAAGTACAACATTTGTGGAGTAGTGGAGAGGAAGTTTAAAGTAGCTGAATATGTAATACCTCAAAGTTGTATTCAAGCACAGTACATGGGCAAATGTATCGGGTTACATTACATCATTGCAACACATATACCAATACCAATACATCTGTGATATACCATTATCGGCAAACCATTGTATTTGTCGGGCTCTATTATTACAATTCTATTACAAAGTGATGCATTTATTAAATGTTTTGCCAAAAGAATGAACTGAGAATCAAATACATCACGATAAATTGACAGCTGATAAATGTTGTCCTCCTTGTCAGTGTTTGTTAGTTGCAGCTTTAAAATTCTGAAGATGCTTACCACTCATAATACTGCCTGAGATTGAGCAGCAACTGGGAAGTCTCCAAACTCATAATCTCAGTATCATACCCACCATGAGTCTCTTTAAATGTTACTGTGTGTACAAGGCTGTGCTGTGTTTCACCTGCTCTAGTTTAGCAGCCCTGGTTGAAAATTCAGCATCTACATGTTTAGCCTTTTAATAGAATAGATAGTTAATAGAATAATAAAAAACTAAGTACTAGTAACTAGTGTTAGAACTGTTGTCATGATATCTGTTCAACCCTTTTCTTTCAGTCAGAGAGTTTGTTCAATAAAACATACACAATAGTTCCGTACACATGAAGTAATAATTGCTTTTAAATGTGGTTGTTTTCACAGACGGAGAAGAGCCTGTACCTGGTTACTGAGCAGGTGACACCCCTGGCAGTCCACCTGAAGGCCCAGGCAGAGAAGGGTGGGTCCGGGGAGCTGGAGGTCTCCTGGGGACTGCACCAGATCGTGGTAAGGCTAGGAGCCATCTGATACTTCCAGGGGAGCCATTGTTCTGTCACCTGTCCTCTGTGAGCACTTACTCCACTCCTGATGTTCGCCTCCTCCCACAGAAAGCTGTGAGTTTCCTGGTCAACGACTGCCACCTGCTCCATAACAACTTGGGCGTGTGGTCTGTTTTTGTGGACCGTGCCGGGGAGTGGAAGCTCGGGGGCCTCGACCATGTGGCCCCAGAGCAGGGTGACCCGAGCGGGATCTCGCTCCCTGCTCCTAAGGCTGTTTACCCTGACATGGAGAAATATGACCCACCAGAGATGTCCAACAGCAGTGGAGAGAAATGGTAAGAGAGGGGAGCAAAAAAACATAAACCGAGAGAAGCAATCCTAATTATAACAATTAAAATATGTCATACAGCAAGAAAAGGGGAGCAGCAGTGAGAATTTGTGCAGAGGTGACAGAAAGAAGGGCATCATAATAGGTTTTCTGAAGGAACTTTTGTGTTGAAGTGTGTGTGCATGTTTGTTGCAGGGCCGGGGAGGTGTGGCGGCTAGGCTGCCTGATCTGGGAGGTGTTCAACGGGCCGCTACCTCGCACGTCCTCCCTTCGCTCACTGGGAAAGGTACGACACCTGGACAGGTCCTTGGTCGATTCGATATCTGCTGCAATATTCTAAAGATACATCAGATTGTTGTTTTAGTTATTGAAGTGTTGTGATAATTTCAGATGAAATTCTAGAAATATTGAGATAGTTCTGTTTTTTTGTCTTTTTATGTATGGAATTTTCTCATGTAAAGAAGAAGCAAATTGTCAAATTGTACGAGAGATAGCAGAGACTGTAATTGATGCTAGGTTGCATTCAGGCAAGGAATTTAACCCTTAAAGCTCTTCTTTAGATTATTGTGTGTGACACATAGAAGTGACGTTCACAGTGTTGTGTTCTTTTATGTGTGTCCTCTTCATGCCCACAGGTTCCCAAGGGCCTGGTCCCGCATTACTGTGAGCTAGTGGGGGCTAACCCCCGAGCTCGGCCCAACCCGGCCCGCTTTCTCCAGAACTGTAGAGCCCCCGGGGGATTCCTCAGCAACAGCTTTGTGGAGAGCAACCTTTTCCTGGAGGAGATACAGGTCTGCATTAAGACACATCTGTGTCGTTGTGGTTTTATTAGTGGTAAAGGCAAAAGGTGACCAGTAAAGCTACCGCCAAGACTATCAAGATAGAAATAGATCAAGTTCTAATGGAACTATCCTGTGCTACTGGAAACTGTACAACATTATAACAATTATGGATAGTTTGATAGACTATAATTACAGTAATAATAATTAAAACTTTCTCTCCAGATCAAGGAGCCAGCTGAGAAGCAGCAGTTCTTCCAGGACCTGAGTGACAATCTGGACTCTTTCCCAGAAGACTTCTGTAAACACAAAGTCCTGCCTCAGCTGCTCACCGCCTTCGAGTTTGGTAATGCAGGCGCCGTAGTCCTCACACCGCTCTTCAAGGTGAGTCCAAACCCCCCAGCACAACTTTTAAAATTTATTAAACATCAGATAGTAGACTGCGACATCTCCAAGCATCTCTGATCAAAACATAAACCCGTTTTCAAAACAAAGTAAAAGTAAGACATGGTGATACTTGTATTAATATCTTAGTACAAAAGTGTTAAGTACAATAATATATTTCCCTGATCTCATGTCCCTCTGTCGGTCTGCCAGGTGGGGAAGTTCCTGTCTGCAGAAGAGTACCAACAGAAGATCATCCCTGTTATCGTCAAGATGTTTTCCTCCACAGACAGAGCCATGAGGATACGACTGCTGCAGCAGGTATGTGAGGCTTTTTTGTTCATGTTTCACATTTTTTTTCAATAACCACCTGGCAAGAAATGAACAAAGTTAAAAGTTGTGTTATTTCAAATAATAATTAGCAGGAAATGATATCTCTACTTGTTTTTTTTAAATCTGTGTCAAAGTATAGAAGCATTTATTTGTTCTAACATTGTTTCTTCTCTTGTCCCACGTCTCTCTCTCTCTCAGATGGAGCAGTTCATTCAGTATCTGAATGAGGCAGCAGTCAACTCCCAGATTTTCCCTCATGTTGTTCATGGCTTCACAGACACCAACCCCGCCATCAGAGAGCAGACTGTTAAGGTAGGTCACATATTTAAACGCAACCACAAACCAGCAGATGTATTATATACATGTTACTTGCGCACAAGGTGTTGTCGGACCGCTGTAGCTGTTAACTCTTCTCTGCTTCTGCTTCTCGCCCTCCAGTCTATGTTGCTTCTTGCTCCCAAGCTGAACGAGGCCAACCTGAACCAGGAGCTGATGCGTCACTTCGCCCGGCTGCAGGCCAGAGACGAACAAGGCCCTATCCGGTGTAACACCACCGTCTGCCTGGGCAAGATCGCCTCCTACCTCAACGCTGGGGTAAAAAACACTCACAACATTCATTTAATGCAAAGAACACTGAAAACAAAGTTCAGGTAAGATTTTAGTTTTCCTTTTCTCTTCACAGACTCGACAACGTGTTCTGATTTCTGCCTTCTCACGAGCCACAAAAGACCCCTTCCCAGCTTCACGCTCCGCTGGTGTTCTGGGCTTCGCCGCCACACACAACTACTACAGCATTACAGAGATCGCCGCCCGCATCCTGCCCACACTCTGTGCCATTACAGTTGACCCCGATAAGAGCGTCCGGGACCAGGTAAACATTACTTTGTGACTACATGATGTATACTTGATGGCGAAGATAAAACTGTTTTCCTCTGACTTGCTCCTTGTTTAATGTGTTTAAGATTGTTTTTATCAGCAGCAACAAGCCTCATTCATGTTTAATTACTGTGTTCCTATTGTAATGGTGGGTTAAAGAAAAAATGACAGTATTCCTACCTCTCTAGTTTATGATTTCAACCTTCTACACTGATGTTTAACCTTGTATCGTCGCTGGAATATGCTGATGTATTTCTGTTCGGGTTTTTCTCTCCCACCTTTCTCTCTGCGTGTCAGGCATTCAAAGCAATCAAGAGTTTCCTTTCCAAGCTGGAGACTGTGTCAGAAGATCCCACCAAGCTAGCTGATGTCGGTATGTAACACTGCACTGAGCTGCAAAGTCTGCTCTCTACTTGTGTCTCACTCGGCAAGAAAACCCGTGATTTCTGGGGAAAATAAAACAAATGGTTCTGTGATTTACTCCTTTTATCTGGAGCAGACTGAATGGAAAGCATTTCTTGTAATCATATTTCTGATTTTCTCGAACTTAAAACTTGAAATTGTCTCCTGTCTCTCATGTCTGTCCTGCAGAAAAGGACGTGGGGTCGTGTGCTCAGCCTGCAGGTGCCTCCTCCAGCTGGGCCGGCTGGGCCGTGACTGGCATGTCCTCGCTAACATCTAAGCTGATCCGCAACGCTCCAGGGACAGAGGGCCTAGCACCAGCGGAAGGCACCGGGCTCGCCAGCGACACCAGCCCTACCATTGCCACTAACGAAGCAGCTGCACCTGGTACAGTTATCACACTTAATATGTCCTGTAACACTGCTGCACTGAACCCTTTCTTAAGAGGATAGAAATGAATACAGCAGGAATACCAGAGATGTCATCTTTTTTTAGTCCAAATGTTCTTCTTCCTTGTCCTAAACTGGAGCCTACATTACCCAAAATGCAACTTTGCTCATCTGAGTTTGATATGAGAATTGCATGTGTGTATGTTGGTAGCGAATAATGTAGCGGCTAGCTGCTTTCCTTGAGCAGAGAAGAAGAACTCACTTATTTTTCACTTCACATTTCCAGAATTTATTCTATTACCAAACTTCCTGCTGGAGCCCTAATGGCTTATTGTTACACATATGTAGCACCCGCAAAGACGTAAAGCACACTTCATTCAGTGGAGTTCCGCTTTAAAAAAACTCGAATATGTGTATGTTTTTTTTCTGTTGCAGGTTCTGAAGATAAAACTCCTCAAGCCTCAGCGACTCACCATGCTGCCTCTAGTCGCGCCAACCAATCACACACTCTTGAAGTCAAGGACAATGATGAAGAGGGGATAGGAGACCGCTGGGACGAGGAGGAAGACTGGGGAAGTTTGGAGGTAGGGTTTCACCTGTTGACTAACTAGAAAAACTTAGTAATTATTATCGAAATACATGCAAGAGATTATGTCACATAATTGTATTTTAAAATGTCATAAATTACAAACTCTTTCTCATATAGGACCCGGAGAAAACTCAAACTGAGCCGGATGACTGGAGCACTGACTGGTCAGGAATGGCATCATCCAAAAAGAAGGCCAGTGACAAAGGAGTATGAGCTCTTTCATTTGGATGCAATATACATATATACAGGGTTCGTACGGGTGCTTGAAATCCTTGAAAGTGCTTGAATTTCAATGTTGCGTTTTCAAGGTCTGAAAAGTGCTTGGATTTTAGTTTAAGTGCTTGAAAGTGCATGACATTATAACTCTGTGTCTTTCACAAAATTGGGATCAGACTGGATAATTAATTTCTGAAGTTTTTACTATTTTGAAACATAATTTTAGATGTTTACAGCATAATACAATGTACATAATTGTGATAAAAAGTGAAGAAAAAAATCACGAGTATATATATGTAGATACGTATTTTACCCAAGCAATAAGGTGCTGGAAAATCTTGAAAATGACCCTTATAAGTGCTTGAAAAGTGCTTGAATTTGACCTTGAAAAATGTGTACGAACCCTGTATATATTACCTTATGTAAATACATAAGCACCTTATACTACTAGTATTTTGTACAGGCTTGATACCTTGTATAGTGTTGTAAGCAAATGAAAGCAAGCACGTTTTTGGCCCCATTTAAATTTAGGATCACATTTGTTTTCTATTTGGAGATAAAATCACCCAAACCAAATAGTTTTGCAGTCAAAGTTCTTTCTTTTAGCTTTTTGTATGATTTCAGTTTGTCCCTTTGTTAATCGGTTATCATCTCTCCGATATCTAGATGGGGCGGTCGACAGCGGTGAAAAAGCAGAGCTCTGACTGGAGCAGCTCAGGCTGGGACGCCGACGACAGCTGGTCCAACGAGAAGGAAGGGCAGGGTCAGAGCTCTGCGGGCGAGGAGGGCTGGGGTAATGACTGGGGGGAGGAGGACACGGACATGACACTGACCAATACAAGCGTCCAGCTGCCCGATGGGGTGCGGTTAGCCAGCGATTACAACTGGGACAGCAGCAGCGCAGCCAAGGGGACTGGTCAGAATGATCTGTTCGCCAGCGTCTCCCAGAGAAACCCAAGCGGCACTGCTGCGACCACGGTGAGGACGGAGCGAGGCGAAAAGACAGATTAGTCTCGATTATGTTTGAAATATTTGACGAGGTTTTTATAGATTCTTTCTTGTTTTTTTTTTTTAAAGTAGTTTGCCTGTGAAAATATATGAAATGAAAGAGAATCTGTTAGATGATAATAAAGATTACGGGACACTGGGCATAAAAAGAAAATTAATAATTTGACTTTTTGGAAGTAAGTTTTCTTGCTCATACTTTGATGAGAAGATCAACACCACTCTGATGTTTTCTAGGACAAATATGAAGCTAGAACCATCAGGAAGTTAGCTTAGTTTAGCATAAAACCTGGAAATGGGCAAACGGTTACCTTGGCTTTGTCCATCCAGCCTCTTGAAGCTAATGCCAAAACACATTATATCTTAGAGAAGAAAATTTAAATTGAATTGAAAAAATCTTGTGTTTTCTCCTCGTCAGGCCGGAGATGGTTGGAGTGCAGAGACGACAGGAGACTGGGGAGCTGAGGAGAGCTGGGAGTCAGTGGATGGAAACCAGGGTAAGTCTCAGTTCGTCCTCTTCTCATAAATATGAGCCTAATGTGCAAGTATTCTTGTTACACCACCATTAACTATCTGCCTGTGTTTTCATTCAGGTCTCAGCAAGACCGAGCTGTCCAAGAAGAAACGGGACGAGAGGAGGAAAGAGCTGGAGGCGAAACGGGCGGAGCGCAAAGCTGCTAAAGGTCCTCTCAAACTGGGCGCACGCAAGCTGGACTGACGGGGCACGCAAAGAGAGATTTGAGGGTGGGAATGGAGATGGTAGGAACATGGAGCACAGTAACTTGGACCCGGAGCAGCAGGCGGAGGCTCGACATTCCACAAAGGAGCAGAAAGACATGTTGGCAGTGGACAAGATGCTGTAAACGGTCGCCGGTAAAGAGGCGGCTTGTTGTTTGAGCAGAGGAGAACGTTACTGTTGGTCGGCGGGTGACTCTGCATCCGACAACAATCCAGTGCTTTACGAATGCATCATTTTGGACGGCAGAGCTGAAACAAATGCAGAATCCGGAGAGACATGAAGCAGAACTCCTTGCAGCAGACTTGATCACAAAATGTCCCCTTCTGTTGTTGTTTTTCTTTTTTTAAAATACATAACTCAGTTGTAAAGTAAATGTATATAGATGGTGCATCTTGTCTTAAAATGACACTTTTTTTTAAAACATTAAGAAATATATATAACAGAAGTGAAACATGTATTATTACACACACACATACACACTCTGTGGATATGAATGTTGTAGTTCAGCTGTCACTATCTTACAGATTTAAGACATAAAAGCGATCAATGCATGCACTTGTGTATCTGTATGGCCTAACAACAACAACAACAACAACAGGTTTCAAGGCAAAGAAAGTCGATTGTGTTGAGTTCACTTTGCACATACAACACTGTATTTTACTGTACTGAACTGGGCTGACAGGTGACGCGTTCGACTGTTTTCAGATCTGCAAATGTGTCACAGGCACTGCAGACACCTGATGAGCACAGGAGGGAAAGACGTAGTTAAATTTGGGCTGGAGAGCTGGTTTCAAATGTGTTTACATGCCTTTTCCTGTGATCTATGTGGGGTAGTGCTGCGGTGGAGGGGTTAGGAAATCAGAGGAGCTTTATTTTGATAGCTTTGAAGGTCCTGCCATGCATTTTTACCTGTTTAATCCCACAGATAAAACCTTCACTAAGTCTTTTGGGATCGTTGACACAAGAAGTTACCCAGCAGTCATTTTGACAGACAGTCTTGGGTGTGGTCAGGGTAAAGGAGTTCCCTAAAAGTTGCTTTTACTCTTTTATTTGTGCCTTTTATTTAATTGCAGATCTGCTCTGTAGGATCACATCCAAGAAGTTTAACACAGCATTTTAAAAAGTGGACCTGAAATGTCTGCCGATGCTGTGGTGCTTTCAGTGTAGCCCCAGAACCCCCCCTGTCTGTGTTGGATGTGGTCCTGTAAGGTTTGATGTAAGTCGCTGTATTAATTAGCCGGCTGACACAATCAACAGATGTCACCACTGGAGCTAACGTCCTGGTATGAGGTGTTCAGGTCAGGTGAAGAACTATGCTGTGATGGTGGACTGAGGAAGACTGGATGCAACGTTTTACAGAGAATTCAAATCATGTAGCATGTGAGCTATTCTATAAATAAATATAATTAAATCAAACATGTTTCTTCATTAAATTTAAAGGCTGTAATCATATACATCTCCAGCAAATGTATCAGCCAAGAATTCATATGAAGGGGGGGGGGAGATCTCGACTCCCACAACACAACAAAGGTGACTATATCAAGACCTCCGTTTGGACGTCTGTGGACTTCTTTACTTAAAAACACAACAGGAAGGTGTTTTTCCAGGTGACATGACGAGGTGCAGATTCGTCCTGTTATTTTTAAGGACCTCTAGTGGACTGGAAAAAGCCAAATTCAGATTAAGAAAAACAAGTTTAAAGTACTCTGGTACCAAATATAGTGCCTCGTCTCTACAACTCACCAGTACCAAAATAATAATACAGCATGTTGCTTCTAATTGAAATGCTTTGGAATTCTAATAAAGGAAGTAAGTGAACAGATAAAACTATGATCAAATCAATTCAAAACTGAAACCAGACCGAGATCAAGGCTGTAATGGTTTTAAGAATGACGCCTGCGTGCGAGGGGACCACATGTTGCAGAAAGAAACAACAATTTAATGTCAGAGGAAGACAGAACTTTGTAGACTCCAGCTAAATTGTCAAACAATCAGCGAGGACATGTCAGAAGACAAGTACAGAAGTGTTGAAGTGGTTCAGACATCATGAAACTGAGTTCATGGAGGTGCTCTTACAATAAAGAGAGAGTGTGTGGGACATTACAAGACATGTCTGTGATAAAAAAATCAACTCATTTTGATTGTCTAAGACATTCTTGTCTTGTCATGTATTGGCAACAATGAACATTTTGGACTTCAGAGACATTCAGATTTGATTCAAGGAGCTTTTCACCCTTTTGAATCTCTTATTCATCAATTCACAAAGATCATCTTAAAAAAAAAAAAATCTAATAATCCTTTTTTTTTTATTTCATCTTGGCATCTTAATTAAAAAGTGTAAAGTTTCAGACAGGTGGAGAGGTGGAGGAAAATGTCTTTCCATTTATGATGAATACTGCAACAACTGCTATTGCAACCGCAACGACAGCTCCCACTGCAACAACACCTGTTGCAGCTATGGCTTGTTCTGCCTCAAGCACCTGCAGAGGGCAACAAACATTTTTAAGTTAGATGATGTGCAGAGTTTTCACACAGAATCACACTTTCAACACTGCTAACCCTTCTATGTTTTTCACCACAGACACAAAAACAGTCTTGCTTTTGAAAAAACTAAATGGGTCCACTCACCTGCCAGGACACAGCTTTCCCGTAGCGCAGCTCGTTTACAAAGTGCTCACAGTTCGAGCTGTAAATGGAGTACTCCATCATCTTGCCCACCTCCATGAGCGCCTCCTTCACAATGATGGAAGCTGAGCAGGGCTTGTACTTCTTGTCCAGGCTGTTGTTGATCATCCATGTGCTGTCTCCCACAGCCTCCTCCAGCTTCTCTTTCCTCACCATGGCCTTCTCAGTCGGGACAGACATCAAGGTGTCGGAAATTATACCAGGGACTTCATCTATGAATAAAAAGAGAGAGAAACAGACAGAATTTGTGCAGGAGGTTTTTTATTTGTGGTTTAATAATCACGAATCAGTTCTAATCTAATTTGATAATCTTGTCTGTTAATGTTACAGTGACAGCAGGCTGTTATTATTCCAGACTCTGACAGGTCAGGATTAGAGAGTAGCAGTACAGACAGAGGACTCACCGCCTGGTGGTGCTGTCAAGTGAACAACGTAGCCATCACCAACATACACAGCCCAGTGCTCATAGGTGCCTCGGAAGATCTCAATCAAGTCCCCAGGCTTTGGTTTGTGATCGGACTTGGACTAGAACAAACAGGAAACATGTTTGACTTTGCAACAGACTGTTTGGAAACAACTGCAGTACATTTGAGAACTCTGACATAATCTGGGTTGCACAGATAAGCACAGATAATATAAGACTTTAAAGGTAAATCATAAAGCTGTTAAATAAAGCAGATAACATTGAGCTAAATTGCCTTCTTTGACTGAACAAGTGCAGCATCTACACATGCAGCAGATGGCAGTATGCAAATGTAAAGTCGGTTTGTAGATTGCCAATGAACCACAGATAAAGACAAAGAAGAAGACAACACTGAAAAGAAGATGATGAAGGAGAAGAATAAGTGGCAGAATATGATTTAGTATTCTGATCCAGTGATAGTTTCCTAACCTCTGACTGGCCCATGTCAGCGTTTGTGACGTCTGTAAACCTTAAACTGGTTTCACCTTCCAGATGACTCTCAGCACCTGCAGGAACAAATCACTGATGTAGATGATCCGTTGACCTGGATGTTGTGCGATTCATTTATTTATCATTCTACAACACAGGATTGTATAACTCAATGGCCGATTTAACCAAGGCAGAAACTGATACTTTGAAGTCAACCCATGTGTTTTTGTGTGCTTGTTAAACATGCTAACTTAACATGTTCAGTAGAGATTAAACTGTAATCACTGTGTGTTAGCTACAGATGGAATGTACAGTAAAGTGTGTGTCATGATTGGGATCTTTGGTGTGGCTGTTTTTTCTTGTTTCTGTACTGTTGTGTTTTCAGAGGTGTGGCTCCCCTGAGACTGGAGCTGTCACTTCTCTCACACCTGCTGCTCCTCTGATCCTCAGCTCCACTCCGGTCTGCTCTTCATTCTGTGCCATTTTCAACTTTACTATGTGGTAGATCTAACTTTCAAGCCTCTACTTGTATTTTTGCCCTTCAGCCAAACCCTGTTTTCTACTCGGCCTCTCCAGTGTTTGCGTCTTCCACAAGCTCCAGCCTCCACACCTCGACCTCCAGCCTCCACCAGCCCTGAAACTCTCTGAGCCAGTTCACCCGTGTCTCCACCCTTCCCTCTATTGGGAGAGGAGCAGAACAGCCACCACACTCCTTAGCCTTCTCCAGTCCTTCACCTCAAGTAAACCTCTCTGCTCTCTGATCCTCCCCTGCAACTCCACCTCTGCCAGCTGACTCAAGACCTGCACGTCATTCTGACCTTCTGTGTCAAATAAACCTCTTAAACCCATCCCAGTCTGGTTTGTCCTGTCTGGGGTCCTGCAAATCATTTCCAATTGTGTGTGTGTGTGTGTGTGTGTGTGTCCAAAACATCACTGTCATTTTTTTTCAGTTTTAATTTAAAGGTAATAATCTGGATGGCAGCACAATTCAACAGCACCAAAAAGTAAACTGATAGTTAAGTTCAATAAACACCTCTCTCAAATAGTCTCACATTAGTATTCATAGGTGAAGTTGATTTAATACATTCAACAGCATAGTTTATATGTAAGTATAAAGCATTAGCTAACTGTCTGTACAGTACAAGATAAATCAGTTTTAATTATTTAACACTCAAAATACTGACGGGTCTTCTAACAAAAAAACAATCACATTTAATGCAAACGTTTCCTCAATGTTTCCTCTTACCTTTAACGATGATGTCCAGTGTCAGAGACGCCTCTAAAGAGACACATAACTTCATCTGCGAGGGATCAAGTTTTTCAAGTTTACCTTCACAATGAAGGTGTGATCCAAACGTCACAATGTGCACGCCTACATTTTACACAGACTTACATGTAGCTTAAATAAATATCTAAAGAAGTAAGAAACCTAAATAAATACATAAATAGGAATTTGGCGAATTTGGGTAAATTCAGGTTGGCAGGTCCTCCATTAAAATGCTTACAGGCAAACCCAACCTACATAGAGACATAAACAAAAAACATGAAAATCTATGGGGAATGCCCTAATGTCAGCTACTTGGACTATAAACCAATAAACAAATGCCTCTTCAGGGGTTAATCAAGCTGAAATGTGCTCCTACAAGCCCCTGTGAAACAAAACGTCAAACTGAGGTGTATCAGGTTTCAAGTTGATCCGGAAGAAACACAGTTTCCTCACTAGAATGATGTGGGGCAGCCAAGGAAACACACCAGGGCCTAAACAGACCAGAGTTTCTGGCTGGCAGTCTAAAGGGGGTGAGGTTCTCAGTGAGTCAGGGACAGGGACAGGTTCAGAATGAGTGTTAGAGTCACCTGGGTGTCATTCCCCACCTCTTTTAAGCCTTCACAAAAAGGGCGACGTCACACCATGATGGGCTGGGAGGGAAAAGCCCCAAGCTGCCTCCACTCCTCAATCAGGACTCAGTTACTATGAGGACAGGCTTCAGTAACCATGGATACATAATAGTCTCAGCTTCCCAGTCATAGCTGATTGAAGCAACTCAAGAACTATTTAATGAAATATTCAATATTCTGTTTGATTATTTTTTTTGTTTTTATTCTACCTCTCATAGATACCAGCCACCTAAATACACCCGATTGTTGTCATCAAGATCCATGAATTTTTCTCTGAGAAATTAATGAAAATGTTGGAAATCAGGAAAACTTCCTGGATCCGTCGCTTTATCTGGATCTGCACCAAAACTTAACGGGATGAATACAAAATTCTGTGGACTTAGAACTGGAAATTAATTAATTTACTTCCATTGTATTAGGCACTGATTCTGGAAAGAGATGCTGCTGCTGCTGTTGATGCTTTTCAAAAAATGTTCTGATTTTAAAAAGATGTGTCCAGTTATTTGTGAGGACTTGTTCTGGACTGGAGAGAGACAAAAGATTCAGAAATTCACTAGAACAAGTTCAACAAAGTTCTCAGGGATAAAGTAAGGCTCCAAAACACAGAAATACTGATATCATATTACAGTTTGTGGTTTCTGATTAAAATGCTCTGACAGCAATAAGTGAACAGTTAAGACAATGATGATGATGTATGATTACATACATTCAATACTGAAACCAGCCTGGCCATAGTCATACAGCAGCCATTTTCTTCTGACATCAAGTCAGGGTAGGAAGCTCACCCTTGTGATAACATTATTTGGACTTCCCACCCTGAGCATGACGTCAGAGGAAAATGGCCGCTGTGTGAAATGTTGCAGAAAGAAAGACTACCATCCAGAATCACACACATTATTCTTTATTCAAAGCAATGACAGAGATTTTAATGTCAGATGAAGACAGAACTTTATAACCTCCAGCTAAACTGTCAAACAGTCAGCGGGGACATGTCAGATAACAAGTACAGAAGTGTTGAAGTGGTTCAGACATCATGAAACTGAGTTCATGGAGGTGCTCTTACAATAAAGAGGAAGTATACCGTGGAAAGGTTCAGATAGGAGGAGAGGTGGAGGAAAATGTCTGTCAGTCTTTCAATGGATCCTCTGAAGAGTTCTACTGCAGCTTCAGCTACAGCCGCTATAGGTCTACTAGGACTGTAGCAGCATCTACCAACATCCCCTGTGGAAGGCAACAAACGTCTTGAAGTTAGATGATGAGCAGAGTTTTCTTAAACTAAAGTCCTTTAAAATCATTCACAACTCTGGGAATCATAAAGTTTTAATCCTGTCAAACATTGCTAACCCTTCTTCGTTTTCACCACAGCCACACAAGAAATGGGTCCACTGACCTGAATGGAAACAGCTTTTCCATAACGCATCTTGGTTGCAAAGTGCTCACAGTTCTCTCTGATGACGGAGTACTCCATCCTCTTGTCCACCTTCCCGAGCGCCTCTTTCACAATGATGCGAGCTGAGCGGGGCTCATACTTCTCGTCCAGGCTGTTGTTGATTTTCCATGTGCTGTCTCCCACCACCTCCTTCATTTTCTCTTTCTTTACCGTGGCCTTCTTAGTTGGTACAGACTTAATGCGATTGGCAGCTTTATGTCGGACTTCAGCTTTGAATAAAAAGAGAAACAGGCAGGATTATGAACTAAATATTGCAACATGTTTTTTTGTGCGTGGTTTATTAATCATGAATCAAACAAATGATTTAATTTAATAATCTGGTCTGTTAATGTTACAGTGACAGCAGGCTGATATTATTCCAGACTCTGACAGGTCAGGATTAGACAGTAGCAGTACAGACAGAGGACTCACCACCTGGTGGCAATGTCACGTGAACAACGTCGCCATTACCAACATACACAGCCCAGTGCTGATAGAGACCTCGGGAGATCTCAATCAAGTCCCCAGGCTCTGGTGTCTGATCAGATTTGGATTAGAACAAACAGGAAACATGTTTGACTTTGCAACAGACTGTTTGGAAACAACTGCAGTACATTTGAGAACTCTGACATGATCTGGGTTACACAGAGAAGCACAGATAATCTAAGACTTTAAAGGTGAATCATAAAGCTGATAAATAAAGCAGATAACATTGAGTTAAATTATCTTCTTTGACTGAACAAGTGCAGCATCTACACATGCAGCAGATGGCAGTATGCAAATGTAAAGTTGGTTTGTAGATGAACCACAGATAAAGACATAGAAGAAGACAACACTGAAAAGGAGGTGATGAAGAAAAAGAAGACAAAGGAGTAGCAGACGATGAATCAGCGGATGATGAAAAGACACAGACAGAGAAGACAAAGAAGTGGCAGAAGATGATTTAGTATTCTGATCCAGTGATAGTTTCCTAACCAGTGACAACCAGTTGCCCATGTCAGCGTTTGTTTCGTCTGTAAACCTTAAACTGGTTTCACCTTCCAGATGACTCTCAGCACCTGCAGGAACAAATCATTTCATTAGCACACAACATGAGATAAAGAGAAAAGTAAATGTAATGTTGAGGCATCACTGATGTGGGAATTGTGTTAGAAAAGAGTAGTAGTAGTCTTTATTTAAAGCTTTTATTAGTCAGGGCAGTGGTTTTCAAACGTGTTGTGTCAAAGACACACCTGTATTCATATCTGTGTAAAATAGCCTCTATAGCATCGTGTTATCTAATCACTCTGTACACAGATACTTTTAGATCTCTGGAGGGTTTTTAAAGGACTTTTTTAGGGAACAGATTTTGCCTCAGTATGAGGAAGTAAATGTGTACAACAAAGGATGTAGTCAATTAAAAACTCACTCATCACTTGTTGTTTCATTGTGTATTACAACAATAATCAATGGTTGTAAGGACAAAGGACAAACGCTGACTGGTTTACTCAGGAAACCAGTTACAATGTTGATTTATTATCATTTTACAACACAGGGTTGTATAAGAACATGCTGGTTATAGTTTCTTTGTGTTACTCACAAAACCTTAACACAATTTTATATAAATGGGTGAAAATACAAAATGTAATAACAACAATCAGACATATTTTCTATTATCTATTATAACCAGATGTTGTGTGAAATCATAACAGCCTTTCTAGTTAGTTCAGTCCCCATCAATACACTCAGAAGCCACTTTATCAAGAACACTTAGTTTAAAAAAAGTTTTACTTTTTTTTTTTTTAAGCTTCATCATCTGTTGTTTCAGTTCAGTTGTCATTTCGTTCCCGGTCTAATCAAATTTTGCCACTACTTTGATTTAGTTTCAGTTTTATTTTCCAGTAAGTAACCTTGAAACCCTTGAAGGTACAAAAACATATTTAAAATGATCGTTTTCGATGTTTAGTTTGACTTTTTTCTGAAAAGGTATCGTTTTTATTCAACTTTAGTTTACGACATTTGTTACAGCTCATTTTAGTTTCAGTTTTGATTTGCGATATCTTCTCTTGAGCAAAATAACGGACACACCCTAAATCCACAGTCCCAACATGTTTACTCTGCACCTCTCTAAACCAGCTTGAGGTGTCAGGACCAGAGCTGAGAACGATATAATGAGAGGAGGTGAAATAAGTCGAAATGTTCAGAATAAACTTGGCATTTCAAGGTTAAAGTCGATCCCGACACACCCCGTATTAAGATTTTAGCAAATAAACAAAATAATACAAATGCTGCAGGTTATTTTAACTAGAAATCACAACAGTTCTCGGTTACACTACAGTTTGTGTTGATGTTTGATGTTGACGGTTTGTTTTCTTACCTTTAACAATAATGTCCAATCTCTGAGACCTCCAAGAAGCCCCCCACCAAACTTCAGCTGTGTGTCAGTGAGCTGATAGTCAGGAAACCTTCAGAATAAAAGCAGCCAAAGGTCACAATGTCCAAACCTTTATAAAGACAAATAACACAAATGTAGCTTAACCCTTGTATGGTGTTCAGGTCCGTGGGATCCGTTAAAATAATGATACGATTCATTATTTTTTTTCAAACTCAGACACACTGACCTCGACTCATTTTCTGTGAAGATCAGAACACACTTTCAATGACCACACACTGTACACGCCTCCTACACATTTACGGATGTCCGAGTCCACTGTGTCGGCGTCAATGGAGTGAATTTTATACAGCTCCTTCTACAACGTGATGTAATTTAATGCCTCTCATTTACACATTCACACACATCCGGATATCTTTGAGAAACGGATAAGAAACAAAAACAACGTCTGTAACGTCCTCTGATGATTGCAAATATTAACTACTCCTTATGTGTTTAGTACACAGGTAGGCACCAAACAGACATGTGTATTTTTATAATGTTTTTATGTGTTTACAGCTGCCAATGAATGTAACGCTGTTACTGTCATGATAAATGACAGTTAAATATTTAATCTGTGTCTATAATAACCAGATCCTCACATGTAAATGCGGCATAAGACAATAACAGGTAACTTAATTATTATTGTTACACACAATAACAATAGAGTTGGACAAGATAAAGACAAGAGTTCAATGTGGCCTGTTTCTACACAGTAACATTAATATAGTACAGTATGCTCATTCTAATTAATAGTGCCTTGAAATTCAAATAAACAAAAGTGGTCAAGGAAAATAAGTGAACAGTTAAAAACCATAAATAAAGAAATCAGACACTGAAACCTTACTGAGGGATCACGAGGTGTGAGGGGACGCTGTGTCGCAGACAGAAAGTCTCATTTAGTATCACACAAATTATTCTCTATTCAAAACAATTACAAACATTTAAATGTCAGAGGAAGACAAAACATAAACTCCGGGTAGAGATGTTTAGATTTGATTCAAGAGGTTTGTTTAATGCGTCTATTTATAATAATCTTCCAGCAGGGACGTGCACATGATTATAGAGGGACAGGGGCTCAAAGTCAGAAAAGGGCAGCACATGCGCGCGCACCAAATTTTTTTTCAGGCCTTAATAACACAATATGTAGATTAATTAATGTAAAATTAATAAACAAAGTACTTATAGAAAGCTAACTACTTAGCTGTGTATCCTGTGTAGCTGTGAGTGATATGCAATTGCCATTTCTTTTGTGTCAACAAGTTATTGTCAACATGAGTTTATTTACATTATCATAACTAGTTTATTGCCCGTAGGAAGCATGTATTCCTATAGAAAAGTGGGAGGTTAAGTAGCTTTTCATGGATGGCCAAATGAGGCTGTGTCTGAAGGTGGGACGTCAGGGATATAATTGGCTGTTTTTGACTACTTTTGATTATACCATTATATTTCACCTTAAAAACTATTTACCTTGCCTTACTTGGTGTAATTATTTTTAGCACAACCCAAATGTGTGACTGTACAGTTATGTTTTCATTTTAAGGTACTATATTAACACTATGGACCTAAAATCACAAAATAACATAAAATCAGAGTAGAAAAAGTTAGTTTTTTTTACTGTGAAAACCACAAATATGTTTAATGAACCAATTACATTAGTTATAATGCAAATATAAATTGTTGTTTACTAAATTGGTGCATAAGTTTTTGAAATGTACAAAGTTATGTGTAACTATTTACATTTAAATGCAGGCAATGCCTCAGGCTCCTCAGCTCATTCCTGCCTGTTCAACATTCAGCCGTCTCCTCCTTGGTTTGCCTCACAACACGACTCCACTACTCACTAAACACACTACACCAAATACTACATAACACACTAACTACACACTCCAGACACGCTAAAGGTCACAAATCTCTCAACTCTCAAAACTCGCTATCTCTGACAACGTCTGTTACGTTCTCTGATGATTGCAAATATTAACTAATCCTTATGTGTTTAGTACACAGGTAGGCACCAAACAGACATGTGTATTTTTATAATGTTTTTATGTTTACAGCTGCCAATGAATGTAACGCTGTTACTGTGATGATAAATGACAGTTAAATATTTAATCTGTGTCTATAATAACCAGATCCTCACATGTAAATGCGGCATAAGACAATAACAGGTAACTTAATTATTATTGTTACACACAACAACAATAGAGTTGGACAAGATAAAGACAAGAGTTCAATGTGGCCTGTTTCTACACAGTAACATTAATATAGTACAGTATGCTCACTCTAATTAAAAGTGCCTTGAAATTAAAATAAACAAAAGTGGTCAAGGAAAATAAGTGAACAGTTAAAAACCATAAATAAAGAAATCAAAAACTGAAACCTTACTGAGGGATCACCAGGTGTGAGGGGACGCTGTGTCGCAGACAGAAAGTCTCATTTTGTATCACACAAATTATTCTCTATTCAAAACAATTACAAACATTTAAATGTCAGAGGAAGACAAAACATAAACTCCGGGTAGAGATGTTTAGATTTGATTCAAGAGGTTTGTTTAATGCGTCTATTTATAATAATCTTCCAGCAGGGACGTGCACATGATTATAGAGGGACAGGGGCTCAAAGTCAGAAAAGGGCAGCACATGCGCGCCCACCAATTTATTTTTCAGGCCTTAATAACACAATATGTAGATTAATTAATGTAAAATTAATAAACAAAGTACTTATAGAAAGCTAACTACTTAGCTGTGTATCCTGTGTAGCTGTGAGTGATATGCAATTGCCATTTCTTTTGTGTCAACAAGTTATTGTCAACATGAGTTTATTCACATTATCATAACTAGTTTATTGCCCGTAGGAAGCATGTATTCCTATAGAAAAGTGGGAGGTTAAGTAGCTTTTTCATGGATGGCCAAATGAGGCTGTGTCTGAAGGTGGGACGTCAGGGATATAATTGGCTGTTTTTGACTACTTTTGATTATACCATTATATTTCACCTTAAAAACTATTTACCTTGCCTTACTTGGTGTAATTGTTTTTAGCACAACCCAAATGTGTGACTGTACAGTTATGTTTTCATTTTAAGGTACTATATTAACACTATGGACCTAAAATCACAAAATAACATAAAATCAGAGTAGAAAAAGTTAGTTTTTTTTACTGTGAAAACCACAAATATGTTTAATGAACCAATTGCATTAGTTATAATGCGAATATAAATTGTTGTTTACTAAATTGGTGCATAAGTTTTTGAAATGTACAAAGTTATGTGTAACTATTTACATTTAAATGCAGGCAATGCCTCAGGCTCCTCAGCTCATTCCTGCCTGTTCAACATTCAGCCATCTCCTCCTTGGTTTGCCTCACAACACGACTCCACTACTCACTAAACACACTACACCAAATACTACATAACACACTAACTACACACTCCAGACACGCTAAATGTCACAAATCTCTCAACTCTCAAAACTCGCTATCTCTGTCGCTGTCTCCAACACATCACTGCTGCTGTCAATCATCCGCCGATGTCCCTCCCCCATCTTCCTGTTCCTCAACAACCAAACTTGCTGCTTGGACACTTTCGTGACAAAAGCACATTTTTACTGTTTCTTCTTGCACCAGACATAAAGCAAACGTAACGGCAATGTTCGCGAAAAAGCGTGTCGGACATTATTTATCCTAAATCCAGTTTTGGACGTGCCAGTGCGTCTACTCCATCAACTCGGGAGGTGGGCCGTGTAGCTAGCGGCTAGCGCTAGCTACACTAGCGGCTAGCGCTAGCTACATATGAACATCCACAGATTCCGATCCCACTTTGTTGTCCGCGCGTCTCCAGATCTCCTCAGACCCGAACAGACTTGGACTTGTTTAATCTCATTAATCCACAACAGTCAGTTTAGATGCACAGAACGGAACGGAACCGCCGGCAAAATCCCGGTCCAGCTCGCGCCTCTGCAGTGATTGGCTCTGGTGCCCATGTGACTGTGGTGGCTCCGGTGGACAATGCTTGCAGAATTTGTAAAGCATTTATGAAATAATTTATTCATGCTCTCATTGCAGTCCAAGCAAATGCTTATTGCACACCTCTGAACCACGCAGCAGCCATGTTGAAACTCTCAGGTCAGTCTGATCCTGATCCGCAGAGATATTTGAGGAACACACACACACACACACACACACACACACACAGACAGAGATTACTTGTATTTATAGATAGATGATTTGTTCCTGCAGGTGCTGAGAGTCATCTGGAAGGTGAAACCAGTTTAAGGTTTACAGACGAAACAAACGCTGACATGGACCAGTCAGAGGTTAGGAAACTATCACTAGATCAGAATACTAAATCGTCTTCTGCCACTTCTTCATCTTCTTTGTCTGTTTCTTCTTCTTAGTTTTCATCTTCGTCCGCTTCTTCTTTGTCTCCTTCTCTGTCTTCTTTTACTTCATCTGCTTTGTCTTCTTCTTCGTCTTCTTCGTTGTGATCTTTTGTCTTCTTCTCAATCTTTTTTATCTTCTTCATCATTTTCTTCCACTTTGTTACCTTTATCTTATTTTTCTTCCAATTTGTCTTCTTCATCTTTTTCATCATCTTCGTCATCTTTGTCATCTTCTTCTCTGTTGTCTTTTTGATTCTTCCTTTGTTCTTCTTTGTCTTTATTTTTCATTAGCAGTCTACACACCAACTTTACAGTTGATTACTTAAAGTGAAACCCTCGCCCAAAAGCAACAGAGGCTTTATTTGTGATTGAATATGAGTCAAACCTTTACGTAAATGCATAATTACGATGAAAGAGGCACTTTTAAGAATTACCGTAGTTTCGTTTTCGGACAAGCTTATTTTCAGTGGAGTGCATGGGGCACTGGCACACTAGCATCAAAATCGCTATTTTTAAAACACTAAGAAGGCTCGACACAACATGAAACTTTGCTCGTAGTATCACCAGGGTCTCTACTCATGAACACGAGCATTGAGAACACTGTTTGTGTACACAGAGTTTACTAAAAAGACCGTTTTTGAACTACTCACCGTAGGAGCTGGATCTCCGGCGCGCCGTTGTCATGGCAGACAAAAAGTGTCGATCCTCGAGTGCAACCTAACAGGTAGGAGGTCCACCATTACTCTTCTGCCTGTTTGCTCGCACTTGGGGATCGACACATTTTGTCTGCCATGACGGCGGCGATATTGTACTGTTTTGCTGTTTTGGTGACCATTAAAAGAAGACTGAACCCGAGTGTAGCCCGCTATTTATCCACTGCCAGAAGAGACTGTAATACGCTACCATTCAAGAAAAGAGGGTTACTTATATATAATTAAATATATATTCATAATAGACCGGTCCTCTGAACACTTTACTTAATTATTTACTTATTTATTGTTATACCATTCTTTAAATTACTGTTCTTTGTTGTTCTTATTCTTTCCAGTTGAATGTTTGTCATGTTTTTTTTCATGTTTAGTTCTATTTACATCGTGTGCGAAAAGAACGTAGTCAAATTCCTCGTATGTGTTCACATACTTGGCCAATAAAGCTGAGTCTGATTCTGATTATTTTTCTATTATTATTTATTGAATTTTTTCCCTCCCCCCGGTTTGCGGCGCCCCCCTTTGGACATTCGATGACAGCGCCCTTAGTCTTTGTATGTTGGTGATGGCTACGCTGTTCACGTTGATCACCGGACATCACCACACTGTGAGTCCTCTGTCTGTACTGTTACTCTCTAACCCTGACCTGTCAGTCTGGAATAATAACAGCCTGTTGGCACTGTGACATATACAGACCAGATTATCAAATTAGATTGTTGTTTGAACTGATTCATGATTAATAAATCACAAAAAAAAAAACATGTTGCAATATTTCACTCATAACCCTTCACAAACTCTGTTTCTCTTTTATTCAAAGCTGGAGTCTCAGTTGCAGCTTACAGCAGCTCGAGGTTTCCCCTGACTGGAAATGCTGTGGTGAGGAAAGAGAAGCTGGAGGATGTGGTGGGAAACAGCCAATGGAAAATCAACAACACCCAGGACATGACGTCCAACCCTCGCCCTGCTCACATCATTGTAAGGGAGTCGCTCAGTCTGGTGGGCAATGTGATCGAGTACAATGAGATCAGCAACAACTGTGAGCACTTTGTGACCAAGCTGCGCTACGGAAGAGCTCTGTCCCAGGTCAGTGGTCCCATTTTTTCTTTTTTTCTTTTTTTTGGCTGTAGTGAAAAACAGAGAAGAGTTAGCAGTGTTAGACAGGATGAAGCCAGTTGTTTTTGAAAGTGTGATTCTTCGTTTTTTGATACTCTATATTTCCCAGAGTTGTGAATGATTTTAAAGGACTTTAGATTGTCCAGAGAACTCTGCTCATTGTCTAACTTCAAGATGTCTGTTGCCCTCCGCAGGTGGAATAGGCAGCTGTTGCTACAGTCGTCTGGCCTCTACCGGTCCCTTTAAGAGCTGCAGTAGACTTCATCAGAAGATGAGAGACAGACTGACAGACATCTTCCACCTCTCCGCCTATCTGAAACGCTCTACTTCTTAATAAAGATGTCAAAATGAATTTTTAACATTCTTTTTAGATAATTAAAAAAAAAAAGAATCAAAACTGAATGTCTCTGAAGTCCAAAATGTTCATTGTTGCCAATACATGATAAGACAAGAATGTCTTAGAAAATTAAAATGAGCTAATTATATATCACAGACATGTCTTGTAATGTCCCACACACTCTCTTTATTGTAAGAGCACCTCCATGAACTCAGTTTCATGATGTCTGAACCAATTCAACACTTCTGTACTTGTCTTCTGACATGTCCCCGCTGACTGTTTGACAACTGAGCTGGCGCTTATAAAATTCTGTCTCCTCTGACATTAAATTCTCTGTCATTGCTTTGAATAAGAATAATTTGTGTGATTCTGGATAGTAGTCTTTCTTTCTGCAACGTTTCGCATGGCAGCCATTTTCCTCTGACGTCATGCTCAGAGTGGGAAGTCCAAATAATGTTATCAAAAGGATGAAGTCCTATGCAGAAAAGCTGATTAATAGTTTAAATTTCCCTACCTATTTAATCAGATACTGATAAGACAACGGATATTGAAAATCTGGGGGCTTTCAAGATTTCTTCTATTACAGCAATTATTTTTAATCATGCAATTGTTACAGCGTGTATTCAATGTGTTATTGTATAGAACATATGTGTCAAACTCAAGGCCCGCGGGCCAAATCCGGCCCGCCACGTCATTTTATGTGGCCCGCGAGAGCTTAAAAGGTATACAATTGTCTTAAAATAAAAGTCTACACTGCTTTACAGTGTACAGTGACCATAAACTACATCTCCCACAATGCATGTCGATGACCCGATAACCCGACGTGCATTGTGTGACCCGCGAAAAGATCGCATCCTGCCGCGAGATCCCAGTGTTTCCATATCAGCGTTTGACTAAAGCGGATTTCTAAGAAGTGATGGAGAAGTTGTCCACAAATTAAAAGGCAGACTGCAGCTGCAGCAGAATGTGTTCACCAAAGCTACCGCTAAAAGTGATGCAGCAGTGAAAGCTAGCTTTATTGTGGCTGAAGAAATCACCCTAGCGTCCAAGTGTTTTTCGGAGGACGCATTTGTGCAGCGGTGCAAGCTAAAGGTGTGTGAGCAGGTGTGTGAGCAGGTGTACCCCGACCAGAATCAGACTTTTAACAATATCAGTTTGTCAAGAAACACCATCGCAGACCGAGTTAAGGACCATAGTTGCCAACTCTCCCGATTCACGCGGGAGACTCCCGCTTTTTAACCCTATCTCCCTCGATGCTCCCGGTCAGTAATTTCTCCTGTTAATCTCCCGATTTTACAGTAAAGGAAACAAGTAAGATTGTGTCCCTATATTTGTTGCAGTATCTGGCAACCCTGGCCTGCCTGTGTGGATGAGCAGGTGTGTGATTGTTCCTGATAAATCCCGCAATCCGGCTTTTCCGACCTGAAAATGAGGCTCTCGTGAATCATGCAAATCCGTTTTTCTTTTTTTTTGGGGGGGGGGGGGGCGTTGCGCAAGGCACGGTCGGTCGGGTATTGATAAACATAATGACATTTGATTTTGATGATGACGTGATTTTTGTCGGTTTAATATCACGAGCGAATGGGGAATTTAAGTTGCACACAGTGAAAGCACCACACCCCAAGTTATCTTGAAATCGATTATTATTGTCATTACTGCTATTTGTACCGTTGAAGTTGAGTGACTGAAATCCTCGTCATCCTATTCAAAGGCTGCAACAGGCGACTCATCGAACCGGGGTGAAGTTAGTTTCAGTTTGGATATTCTGTGGCTATCGGGTCCAGCTGAGACTTTACTGAGGTTCTCCCAGTGTCAGCAGCAGGAGGACGGTCAGCTCACCTCACACTGAATCACTGAGACTGATTTAGGGACCGTCATTAAATTACTTAGCATAAATAAATTAATACAAAATAACTGCTGTTTTTTTAGAATATCTTTCATGTCATGTGACCCAGTGACTCCAAACCAGCTGCAGATTGTATCAGTAAACTGGACGAGTAAGACACCTATTGTTATTGTATTTTAATGCTTCCTCTATTTAATATGAATATTAATATGCAGAAATTATGATGAATTATGATGATAAATATTATGAATTATTTCTCAATAGCTTCCATGTCATGTGGCCCACTGACTTCTGAAAATAAAAAAGTTCTCTAATGCTCAGGATGTTAACATATTTTCAAGCAGCAATGTCAGCTTCTACACTATTTTGTCTCATGTCTTAGATTCTGATTCTGAAATTCTGAAAATGATTTTCTTTTCAAAAATCTCACGAGTAGGTGAGATTTAAAGGGTCATTTTTCAAAAAATTTTCCGGGGGGGCATGCCCCCAGACCCCCCTAGTGTTGCTAGGTTATCAACTCAGAGCACAGCTGCTATAAAAAAAATTAGGGGAAACACTGTTCTAAGAATTTTGGACATGTGTTGTTTAAAATACAAGGCAAGAAATTATGACAAATAAATCGCACACCTGGCGAAGGAACCTTGTTACTTGGGCCGATACACCGATGAAAAAAAATCTCCCTATTTTTCACAACCCAATGTTGGCAAGTATGGTTAAGGAACTAGCAGACAATCTGACAACACAGCTGGCCGAAGAGTCACGCAGTTACCTGCTTATTCGCGGACAACATGGATAAAGCGCATCTGTCCACTTTCATAAGAGGCGTGAAGGCAGACTTCACTGTCAGTGACGAGCTCTTGGATGTAGCTGCGATGCATAGGACGACGACGACGGGCAGGAACATTTTTGATACGGTGGAAAGGTCCGTGAGTAAAACTAAATTACCGTGGGACAAGTTGATGGGTTAACTACCGATGGTGCGTCTGCAATGTGTCGAGGAAAAACGGGCTTGGTTGGATTAGTGAAGTCATCACACAGAAGTCCGACATGGTCACAGCTTTCCAGCGAAAACTGCACCTGTGGAGGTCCCAGTTGGAACAGGACAATGTTGCCCACTTTCCTGTCTGTCAGTGCTTTTTCGTGTGCTCTGTTAGCTGCCAAATTAAACCACATATTCAGTGTGTTTACAGGTGTATGTGTTCAAATGTTTACTGTAATCAAAACCATCTCTCATTACCCTCTGCAAGGCTCTCTGCTTTTTGTTTTTCTAAAATGCCACACACATGAGACGTGTTTTAGCAGCTCAGAATTATTTGTGTGCCATAGTTCTGCCCCACTCAACAGTGACAAAAACGTTTTGAACAAAGTTGATGTAATAACTTGTGTGTGATCATATTTGGCTTATCTTTGTTATTAATTTGAAAAGTTTGATCTGTGATTGATAGAGTAATGGTGGGTTTCTTAACCTGATAAATTAAAGGGACCAGTTATAATTACAGAGCAATGTGCTTAAATATATTTTTACATTTATGTAAATGCTTGTTCAATATTTGTACAGTTGAATAAATAATAATTAAATGCAGAGACACTTATTTGTTACAATATTTTACGGAGTAGTTACATTCATACAGTCTTACAGTTACAACCGGCCCTTTAAGGGCAACCATGATGTTGATGTGGCCCGGGCTGAAAATGAGTTTGACACCCCTGTTCTAGATGACTCTCAGCACCTGCAGGAACAAATCATTTCATTAGCACACAACATGAGATAAAGAGAAAAGTAAATGTAATGTTGAGGCATCATTGATGTGGGAATTGTGTTAGAAAAGAGTAGTAGTAGTCTTTATTTAAAGCTTTTATTAGTCAGGGCAGTGGTTTTCAAACGTGTTGTGTCAAAGGCACACCTGTATTCATATCTCTGTAAAATAGCCTCTATAGCATCGTGTTATCTAATCACTCTGTACACAGATACTTTTAGATCCCTGGAGGGTTTTTAAAGGACTTTTTGGGAACATATTTTGCCTCAGTATAAGGACGTAAATGTAAAGTCGAAAAGCTAAAAGCTAAAAGATTTTAGCAAATAAACAAAATAATACAAATGCTGCAGGTTCTTCTAACTAGAAATGACAACAGTCCTCCGTTACACTACAGTTTGTGTTGATATTTTGACAGTTTAACAATAATGTCTCTGATGTAGATGATCTGTTGACCCGGGTATTGTGTGATTCATTTATCTACCATTCTACAACACAGGGTTGTATAACTCAATGGTAGTTAATCCTGTTTTGTCAAAATTGTTTAAGAGAGGTGTTATTTTTACCAAATAAAAACAAAAATGCCATGACTGATATAAAGATGACACAAAATGAAACAGTTTTGAGATCACTGTGACCTTCATTAATGTCACGATATAACCAAGGCAGAAACTGATACTTAAACATGCATATTTAACATGTTCAGTAGAGATTGAACTGAACTGTTTGTTAGCTACAGATGGAATGTAAAGTAAAGTGTGTGTCATGATTGGGATCTTTGATGTGGCTGTTTTTGTGGGTTCTGTACTGTTGTGTTTTCAGAGGTGCTCTGCAGGTGCTGGGTTCGGCTTCGATGATAACTGGAGTTCCACGACCTCCAGCCTCCACCAGCCCTGAAACTCTCTGAGCCAGTTTACCCGTGTCTTCACTTCCCTCTGTTGGGAGAGGAGCAGGACAGCCAACACACTCTCTGCTCTCTGAGCCTCCCCTGCAACTCCACCTCTGCCAGCTGACTCAAGACCTGCACATCATTCTGACCTTCTGTGTCAAATAAACAGTATGTTTGTGTGTGTGTGTGGCTTAATCAGTCATCAATCATCAACAGTGACTGTGTGTGTTTGTCACAACATCACTGGCAAATTTTACCCCACAACCTCCATTTTGGCAAAACTGTTCCAAACAGGGGCTCAGATCCACAGTGATTTCATGAACTTGTTCTTTGAGAACCTGCACATGAAATAAATGTACAAAATGTGCTTCTAAATGCTTCTAATTCAAACATTTTGTGTATTCTGTAGGCCTTGTTGTGGCATGAAGGGGCTACAACTTTTATTCCATTTTATGATCTCATTGCTAAAATAAAACTGAAATAACTTTATTTCATTCTAATTAGTTTTGTTTCAGTTTAATTTCAGTTTTTCTTGAGGCTATCGTGTTGTATTTAGTTTCAAGTAAGTAGTTTCATTTTAATTTACAATGAGCACCCTGAGACCAAACAATAGAAACACCCTCAGGTAGCCCATAACAAGTACCTGGTTTGAAAGCACCAAAAACTAACCTGAACACTTCCAGAATGATCCTGGCTGTTTTTAGAGTTTAGCTTGATTTTTTCATAAAAGGTTTTGTTTTAATTTAGTTTAGATGGTTTTTTTTCCACAGCTCATTTTGGTTTTAGTTTCAGTTTTAATTTGAAGGTAATAATCTGGATGGCAACACAATTCAACAGCTCCAAAAGTAAACATTTAAAATGATAGTTAAGTTCAATAAACATCTCTCTCAAAAAGTTTCACATTAGCATTAATAGGTGAAATGAATTTAATAAACTGGCAACATAGGCATAAAGCATTAACTAACTGTCTGTACAGTACAAAATAAACCAGTTTTAACATTTTAGCAAACATACAAAATTCTGATGGGTCTTCTAACAAAAAAAAATATCACATTCTATTCAAATGTTTCATCAGTGTGTCCTCTTACCTTTAACGATGCAGTCGAATGTCAGAGACGTCTCCTAAGAGCCACGTAACTTCATCTGTGAGATCAAGTTATTCAAGTTTACCTCCACAATGAAGGTGCAATCCAAATGTCACAATGTACATGCCTACATTTTATACAGATTTACATGTAGCTTAAATAAACATCTAAAGAATTATGTAGCCTAAAAAAATAAAAGGGGGCAATTCAGGTAACTTCAGGTTGGAAGATCCTCCAGTAAAATTGCTGAAAACTGTCTACTCAATCAAGTGATGTTTCTATAAATCAATTTAGGCAATAAATCTGGAACATGAATTCTTCTAGAAGCTACACATCTTCATACATACCATGACTCTCCTCTCTGACTCTGGCAGCATGTTCAGGTGATGTGAGTAAAGTGAGACGCTACAATTAAAATGGTTGTTATGAGGACAAACTTACATGGATATAAATGGGCTTATTGAATACATAATAGTTTCAGCTTCCCAGTTATTGCCAATTTACTGACTATTTAATGAAATGTTCAATATTTTGTTATCTAATCAATATCACAGTTGAATCTACATCTTTGTAAAAACAGATTCATGCAAAACTACAATGGCACTCGGTAGAGATCATACCTCCACTGAGGCTCAAACCTTTAAATATCTATTTTCTTTTTTGTTCTTCATCAGTTTGTACTAGACACCAGCCACCTAAATACAACTGATTGTTTTCATCAAGATCTATGAATTATTCTCTGAGAAATTAATGAAAATGATGGAGGTCGGGCGCTGGTTAGCTCAGAAAGCAGAGTGGGGTAACAAAGAGTGGGCGTAACATGTACAGAGGCTTTGTCCTCACTGGCCCTTTGCTGTGTGTCACTCCCCATCTCTCTCATCCTGTTTCCTTTCGTATCTCAATCTATCCTGTCAATAAATCCATATAGATAATCAAAATTATTTTAAATAATTAAAAAAAAATGTTGGAAGTCAGTCACTTTATCAGGATCTGCACCAAAAGTTAATGTGGTGAATGAAAAATGTATGATTTGGACATCTGTGGACTTCAGGGCATGTGAGCGGAGCGGTGCGCGGAGCGGAGCGTGCAACACGAGTCTAGGGCATGCACAAGTCCACACAGACTTACACGTGTGACTTCAAGGAGGTCATTAGTTGAGAGATGGAGTTTGTAAAAATATTTCGAAAAGCAAGAAGACAGGTCATATAGGTGGAACGTCAGGAATTGCTCCCTCTTTTAAATTTGAGCGAGCGTGGAGCGAATGACATTTTAGGTGAGCGGAGAGCGGTCTTTGAGCGGAGCTGTCTGTTACGACTTTGAGCGATGGAGCGAAGGAGCGAACACCCACGTAAATGGGGAGCGGAAATTCTCACCGCTCAGCTCCGCTCACATGCTCCGGTGGACTTCGTTGTTCTTTATTCATTTTGGAGGTGATTTTGAGGTGACATTTCTCCACATTGCTGCAGTGAAATGTAACCAAATGTGTACCTGTGATAGTGTCATGATTCCAGATTTTGCCTTGTGTTTTTTGTGTTTGGATTTTTCATGCCTTGTCCCTTTAAGTTTTTCCTGTGGTCTGCCCTCTGTCTCCCTCTGTCTGTCTGCCTTGTTCCCTCCTGGTCTGCTCCTCTGTGCTCCTCCCCTTCGTTAACCCACCTGGCTTCCTCCCTCCTCTCTCTCCTCACCTGTTCCTCGTCTGGTAATCAGTGTCTGTGTATTTAGTCTGTGTGTTTCACTTCACTCCCTGTCCGGTCATTGTATGTCTTCCGTTTGGTTCGTCTGCCCCTGCTCACGCCTGCTCCTGTCTCTGTTCCCGTCGGCTCCCCATTCCTTCTGGTATGTGTTTTTGGAGTTTGAGTTTTGCATTTTGCATTTTGATTTGAACTTTGGTTTTGGTTTGTACTTTGCCTTTTCCCTTTGCACTTTGTTGTTTCGCTGTTCAGTTGCTACTTTGTTCTTTCGTCCCTGTTTTGTCTGTTTTGGGTTTTTACATTCAACTTTAAAATAAAGCGTGCCTTTTGTTCATCCCTGATCCTGCCTCTTGTCCCGTTTTACTGCGTTTGGGTCTAACCCCTTCCTCCTGAGTATCCCCTGTTTCCCGCGAACCTGACGGCTAGAGTAAGACATCAGATAGAAGATGCAAAGATAATGATGAACTAACTGATGAAGGAATAGTTTGATGAAAGGTCACAGTCAGAATAACATTTAGATCTTTTGACTTGGTTTTGACTATAAAAGTCAAAATTTATAAACGACCGGTAAAACTAAAACTTGTTCAATTAATTGAAATGTTCAATCTTCATGAAGAACACATATCAGCAAAAGCACTGAGGCTATATATCTTTTAGGACCTTCACTTTGTTCTAGGACCATGCTTGCATATTTACTGTAGTTCAGGCGCAACGGACATCAGACGGCAGCTCACTTTACCGCAGTGAAATGGTCACCATTTGAAATGTTGCAGAAAGAAAGACTACCCTCCAGAAACACTCAAATTATTCTTTATTCAAAGAAAAGGCAAACAATTTAATATCAGAGGAAGACAGAACTATATAGACCCCAGATAAATTGTCAAATAATCAGCAGGGACATGTCAGAAGACAAGTACAGAAGTGTTGAATTGGATCAGACGCCATGAAACTGAGTTCATGGAGGTGCTCTTACAATAAAGAGGAAGTGTACTGTACTGGATAGGTTCAGATAGGAGGAGAGGTGGAGGAAAATGTCTATCAATTTCTGAAGAGTTTTGCTGCAGCTTCAGCTACAGGCCTAAATGGGAATGCAGCAGCATCTACCACCATCCCCTGTGGAAGGCAACAAACATCTTGAAGTTAGATGAGCAGAGTTTTCTTAACAAACTAAAGTCCTTTAAAATCATTCACAACTCTGTTAAATATAGTTTTATTCCAGTCTAACATCACTAACCCTTCTCTGTTTTCACCACAGCCACACAAAAAATGGGTCCACTGACCTGAATGGAAAGGGGTATTCCATAACGCATCTTGGTTGCAAAGTGCTCACAGTTCTCACTGGTGACAGAGTACTCCATTACATTGCCCACCTGCCCGAGCGCCTCCTCCACAATGTCGTCAGCTGGGCGGGGCTCATACATCTTGTCCAGGATGTTGTTGATTTTCCATGTGCTGTTTCCCACCACCTCCTTCAGCTTTTGTTTCCTCACAATGGCCTTCTTAGATGAGGAACACTTCAAGCTGCTGGAAGCTGCACCTGAGAGTTCAATTTTGAATACAAAGAGAAACGGACAGAATTTTTGCAGGATTATGAACTAAATATTGCAACATGTTTTTAGTTGTTTATTAATCATGAATCAGTTCAAACATGCAATTTATGTGATAATCTGGTCTGTAAATGTTACAGTGACAGCAGGCTGTTATTCCAGACTCTGACAGGTCAGGATTAGAGAGTAGCAGTACAGACAGAGGACTCACCACCTGCTGTTGTCACATGAACCACGTAGCCATCACCAACATACACAGCAAAGTGCAGATAGACAACTCGGGAGATCTCAATCAAGTCTCCTGGCTCTGGTTTCTCATCAGACTTTGATTAGAACAAACAGGAAACATGTTTGACTTTGCAACAGACTGTTTGGAAACAACTGCAGTACATTTGAGAACTTTGTAATAATCTGGGTTACACAGAGAAGCGAAGATAATATAAGACTTTAAAGTTGAAACAAATAGCTGATAAATAAAGCAGATAATAGTTAAATTATCTTCTTTGACTGAACAAGTGCAGCATCTACACATGCAGCAGATGGCAGTATGCAAATGTAAAGTTGGTTTGTAGATGAACCACAGATAAAGACAAAGAAGAAGACAAAGAAGATGAAGTGGCATAAGACGATTTAGTTTTCTGATCCAGTGATAGTTTCCTAACCTCTGACTGGCCCATGTCAGTTTGTTTCGTCTGTAAACCTTAAACTGGTTTCACCTTCCAGATGACTCTCAGCACCTGCAGGAACAAATCATTTCATTAGCACACAACATGAGATAAAGAGAAAAGTAAATGTAATGTTGAGGCATTAATAAAACAAATAAAGAAAAAACACAAAAGGACAAATGCTGACTGGTTTACCCAGGAAACAAGTAACAAGGTTGAGTTATTTATCATTTTACAACTTTTAGCTGTAGTTCCTTTGAGTTACTCAAAAAATTATAACATAATTATGTGAATAGACATATTTTCTGTTATCCATCAAAACCAGATGTTGTGTGACATCATAACTTCTAGTTAGTTCAGTCCCCATCAAAAAACTCAGGAGCGGGTTGGCCCATTGCTGCAATATGTCTGCGCATCCGCCATATTGGATGTGGCACCTGCATACTAAACATATAGTGAGAAGTTAACGTTTATAATTATCAGAGAATGTTACAGGCACTGTTTCTTGGTACATGTTTCCCAAATATATTTGTATGTGTGTGTGTAAATGAGAGGCATTAACTTATAGCACTTTGTAGAAAGGCGCTTTAGAAAGTTCACTATTAGATATTAGATAGTATTCACAGGGCAGATCTGCCACATCCAATATGGTGGTGACGTAGACGTACAATTCAGTGCTCAATGAGGCTCTATGCAAAGCCGTTTCTGTCTTTTCCGGGGCCCTAGTCAAGATGCTGTTTGCGGCCACTATCTTGTCAAACTAGGATGGACTGATTCCTAACCCTTTTAGGTGATCCACAAAGATGGAACAATCTATTACATTTTAAGAGGAAAACAGGCTAGAGTTGTGAAAACCTCTCTCAAATTAAAATCAAACATCTTAAATTGACCCACCCAAGCAAGTGTAATTGATAGAAAATGATAATACAAGGTAAACAATGGGGATCCCCTATAGGTCAATAAATGAAACTGATGCAGTGTCCCTCAAAAGATGTTTATTTTATACTGTAAAAAGAAGGTTCTTAAAGATTAAACGTATATATATGGTGGTAAAGATGGCCCTGCTGCTTCCTGGTCCACGGCTCCAAAATATTTCAGAATTGCTCCTGCAAAGACAAAACTCCTCAGGTTACGAAGCAAAATAGATCCGAAGCAAATATTCAAACTACATAACTGAGTTATGTTGCAGTAATGCATAAAATTCATAATCTGTTTTTATTTTATACATTTCAATATACAATAGTGTCCCTTTAAAGCATGCACCCAATTTCAGAGTTGTAATTTTTAAGCAGTTTTCGACACATTGTACTTGTTAGAGTTTAAAAACGAAGATAAATGACTGATGAGCACTATGTGATATTGAAGGAATGTTTTTGTGTATATTTCTCAGGACTTGCTCAGTCCATCCTAGTTTGACAAGATAGTGGCCGCAAACAGCATCTTGACTAGGGCCCCGGAAAAGACAGAAACGGCTTTGCATAGAGCCTCATTGAGCACTGAATTGTACGTCTACGTCACCACCATATTGGATGTGGCAGATCTGCCCTGTGAATACTATCTAATATCTAATAGTGAACTTTCTAAAGCGCCTTTCTACAAAGTGCTATAAGTTAATGCCTCTCATTTACACACACACATACAAATATATTTGGGAAACATGTACCAAGAAACAGTGCCTGTAACATTCTCTGATAATTATAAACGTTAACTTCTCACTATATGTTTAGTATGCAGGTGCCACATCCAATATGGCGGATGCGCAGACATATTGCAGCAATGGGCTAACCCGCTCCTGAGTTTTTTGATGGGGACTGAACTAACTAGAAGTTATGATGTCACACAACATCTGGTTTTGATGGATAACAGAAAATATGTCTATTCACATAATTATGTTATAATTTTTTGAGTAACTCAAAGGAACTACAGCTAAAAGTTGTAAAATGATAAATAACTCAACCTTGTTACTTGTTTCCTGGGTAAACCAGTCAGCATTTGTCCTTTTGTGTTTTTTCTTTATTTGTTTTATTAATGCCTCAACATTACATTTACTTTTCTCTTTATCTCATGTTGTGTGCTAATGAAATGATTTGTTCCTGCAGGTGCTGAGAGTCATCTGGAAGGTGAAACCAGTTTAAGGTTTACAGACGAAACAAACTGACATGGGCCAGTCAGAGGTTAGGAAACTATCACTGGATCAGAAAACTAAATCGTCTTATGCCACTTCATCTAAAATAATAATTATTATTATTATTACAATAATTCATGTCCAAAACTGTACGTGGTGGAATTAGAGTTGGGGTGGAAAAAAATACATAAATGAGGCTCTATGGTCGTTACGATTTAATATTGTTAACGTTTCTCTGATTGGATTGAGAGCAGTCACTTAGTCTGCAAGCACCAGAAAATGTTTCCTCTTTTCCTACTGCACAGCAAGGGGTGAGTGAGGTGAGAGTCCCAAACTGCTTAACCAAAAATAGTATGTCGGTGAGTTTATAGTTCAGTGATAGCTAAATTTCAACAAAACAAAATAAAGTTATAGGCTATATGCTTTATAAACCATTTAAATCATGCTGAAATAAATACAGACTATGTGTTTTTATTTATACAAATTCTTTGTATTTGGATGTTTGAATGTTGTCTTATTGAATGTTTTAAATTGATATTTGTTATTTCTATTTTTTTTATCCATTGTTTTTTTTTCTGATGTCCCTCTGTAAAGTGTCCTTGAGTGTCCTGAAAGGCGCCTCTGTAAATAAAATGTATTATTATTATTATTATTATTATTATTATTATTATCATCATTATTATTATTATTTCAGAATGATCTTTATTCATTCATTTCAATTGATCTTTTTCCTATAATAATAGATTAACTCAACACAGAGCTGCTCACCTCCTTCCTCAGTTGTGGGTAGGCCAACTGGGGCTGGTTCAGGGGTAGGTGGGGGTACTGGGGCTGGTTCAGGGGTAGGTGGGGGTACTGGGGCTGGTTCAGGGGTAGGGGGCTCACGGGGCTTACAGACAGCTGCGGTTGCTGCTGCTGCTGCACTTGACGTGTCCGTTCAAACATGCATCATTTTTGACAGGAGGGGTGGTCAATTGATTAAATAAGGGCAGCTTGCTAAACGTGAACAGTGAAATCTAAAAATCCAGAGTTTGTGAGAAAAGTGAGCTAGCTGAAAAACCACAAGGTTAACGTTAAGACAAACAACGGACTAATGTGTTCCAGCACGTGAATACGGACGCTCGTCACCGTCAGTGTTGACCTACTGGTATAGCGGCGCAGCGGCGCTGTTCCACCATCTGGTGAGAACCCTGGGGTATTACAAAGTGGACTACTTCCTGCCTAACTGATGATATGGTCTTAACCTATATTCTGTGGAAAGAACGAACGGTCATATATATTATAGTTTACTTTACATTTACTTTAATTTGTGTTATTATGATTCTTTTGAATACAAAAACAGTAATACATCAAAAACATAACTAAACTATAGGAATGTAGGCAGATGTGTTAAAATGATATTGTCACAATAAGTAGAGTTAACAATAATCCACTGCCACAATAGTCCATAATAATGCACAACAGACCTAATATGTATTAGTGTTGTTAAGCACACATTACAATAGAGACCCATAAAGTGAAAACACACTAAAATTGATAAATTAGTCGTAAAAATAATCCTAAAATGATGTTATGTGGACAGCAGCTCCCACTGGACGATGATACAGCAGACATGACATCTGCCTAACAACACACCCTCCCTCCCAAATGTAATGCCAACGAACTGGACCTGCTATAATTCACTAAAAACTGGTGTCACTTCAGTCAATCAGTCTCATGGCATTCACGTGTGACACATACATGTTATTTTAGCCTTTTCCTAAAGCAAACACTTAAGCTAGCTAAAAGTTCGTCATCACAGCTCCCCCTCCACCCCGCGTCATGAAAACAAACCTTACCTTCATCCTGGGAGTTTTTCTTCATCTGTTTCATTCTTTTTTCTCTTTTCTGAACCAGATGTACATGTTTGTTTTGATTCTCCTCACTAACATCATTGACCGGTACCGGCTCAACTCAACGCCCCCGGTCGTCATAGCGACGCGGCGCGGTACTGATGCCGGCCGTGACGCTCTCACTGGATGATGATCGTCTCTGACCAATCAGCGGCCGTATCGCCGTGGCTCGTTTGGAACCTCAGTGGAGGTGCTACGAAAATAAGATCCAGATACCTTTCAAACCTTTTCCCCGTGAAAAACCAAATTAAGGCGAGCCGAGCCGGTGCCATGCATGAAAAGTGCGAGTCACTCCTCAGATATTGAGGCCAGACTTGTAACTTGAGGGGGCCCCCTAGTGGTGCAGGGGCCCTTTGCACCCGCATAGTCCGCATAGCAAGAAAGGCTCTGCGTCTATGAGGTCAGCTCATCTTAGTTTCAGTTTTGATTTGCGGTAATATCTCTTGAACAAATAACGGACACACCCTCAACCCACAGACCCAACAGACCAGGGCTGAGAAAAATATAATGAGAGGAGGTGAATAAAGTCCAGAATAAACTTGCCATTTCAAGATTAAAGTCGACCCCGACAGACCCCGTTTTAAGATTTTAGCAAATAAACAAAATAATATAAATGCTGCAGGTTCTTCTAACTAGAAATCACAACATTCCTCTGTTACACTGTTTTTTTTGTTTGTTTGTTTGTTTTCTTACCTTTAACAATAATGTCCAATATCTGAGACACCTCCAAGAAGCCCACCACCAAACTTCAGCTGCGTGTCAATGAGCTGATAGCTGCTGTATTTAGTCAGATGGAACAGGAAACTTTCAGAATAAAGGCATCACCCAACTGCCACAATGTCCACTCGTACATCTAACACAGACTAATAACACAAATGTATCTGAAATTAATAGGTGAATAAATACATTTGGGTAGAACATATTACATTATACAGAGAGTTTTTGTTGCGTCTGCCCTCATTGAATAATAATAACTTAAAAAACCTTCCAGTACACTGCCAAACATTTTAACAGAAAACTGCAGCCTCGAAAATGAAAGTTTACATAAACACACTGCATATGTGTAAAAAGTAGTATAAAGCCTTTTGTGGCTTCAGAAGAAGCTGCATGGAATCTGATAAATTGCTTCCAGTGATGTCACTCAGTGGCTCAGTTGCATTGTGGGTAATGTACACTCAACGTTTTGAAAAGCAGTCCACCGGTCTAGCATCATGTTCTATAACACTGTTAAACTAATTGTGGTCAGTTTAAATCAAATGATCAGAATCAATGCAGCAGGACCAGAACTATCAGCCTTTTTTATTCCACATATTCTTCTTCCTTTTTGAAACCTGCACCTACATTACCCACAACGCAATTTAGCCACTGAGTGACTTCACTGGAAGCTATTCATCAGATTACATGCAGCTTCCTCTGGAGCCACAAAAGGCTTTATACTTCTTTTTTCACATATGTAGTTGTTCTCCCCAAAACCTGCAAACACACTTCAATGTGAAGAATTGGTGAAGTTGCTGTTTAACTGTTCATCACTCTGACTGGAACAGAAGCTGAATCTTGTGTCCGTCCTCTTTAAGAGATATCCAGATTCCAAAATGATCATTATTGTGCTTGATTCACAGCTCCACCATGTGGCTGTTTGGGTTCATCATTCTTGGGAAGCATTTCCATATCATCTTCAGTTATTAGGACGTGTTTAATGTTTCTAGCTTATTCCAGCTTCTGACAATTTGATCTGCGGCATAAGACGACAATAATAGTTTACTTAATTGTTATTGTTACACACAATAATAGAGTTGGACGAGATAAAAACAAGAGTTCGATGTGGCCTGTCTCCACACAGTAACATTAATATAGTACAGTATGCTCATTCTAATTAAAAGTGACTTGAAATTAAAACAAACAAACGTGGTCAAGGAAAATAAGTGAACAGTTGAAACCATAAATGAAGAAATCAAAAACTGAAACCTTACGGAGGGATCACGAGGTGTGAGGGGACGCTGTGTCACAGACAGAAAGTCTCGTTTAGTATCACACAAATGATTCTTTATTCAAAACAATTACAAACATTTAAATGTCAGAGGAAGACAAAACACTATAAACTCCAGATAGAGACGTTTAGATTTGATTCAAGAGGTTTATTTAATGTATCTATTTATAATAATCTTCCAGTTAGCCACTTTTGTTTTTATCAATAGAAAAGACCACCTCAACTGATCATGAGTGATCATGATAAATAGTTATTAGGCTTCGCTGGTGCTCTGTTAATCAAGCCCCTGAAGACCCTGGACTTCAATCACTGCGTGTTCTTGTTTTCTCTTTTGCTCCCTCCAGACAGAGCTCCTGCCAGTGCCAACATACCCAGACCCACCACTGCTGCCCCACCTGCAACAATGGCTGCTTCTCCTGCTTTACGCACCTGCAGACAAAATGTAACAACTTTCAGTTTACAGGCAGGAATCTGATGAGCAGTTTTGACATTCAAAGCTCCATTAAAATGTATCCACACATATCCCTCATAATTAGACATTTTTTGTACCACCCTTTTCTATGATGATGTAACATGTACATCATAATATCAAAAATGTTTGAAGAGTTTTCATTTGATCCTCATCGTGACAATGAATCACTTTGAATCATTGTAGCTGACACGACAACTTCTACCATGTCTTCTTCATGGCCGGCTGCAGCCACAAGTCCTGAGTTGAACACTGACTGTGATGTAGGAGGACTGCTTGATGCGGTCAGTTCAGAAGGACAGTGCAGCAGGGCTCAAGCGGGGAGCAGATGCACATGAAGTCAGTTTAACCAGCTTTTTCACATCAAACAGGGTTTCCTCAACTTTTTATGAATTATCCATCACTTCTTATGGACAGTTCAGCCAGCAGACACAAATGTTTGATTCTTGGTGAAGCTTGTGTGTTAGAGGCTCCATCCTGTGGTGCTCAGAGGATGATGCACTGAAGGCCTACACTAAAGATACTCATATATTTAGATTTTGATAGAGGTCCCTGAAGATCTCAATCAAGTCCCCGGACTCCAGTTTCTCATCAGACTTTGATTAGGACATACAGAAAAAATTAGGTTTGACTTGGTTTGGCAATAACTGCAGTACATCTGAGCCAGGCAGACTCTCTGATATAAACTGGGTTATACAAAGATAATGCAAAACTTTTAACCTGTTTTCAAACTAATTACATTATATTCTATATACAATAACACATTGGATACATTCTGTAACAGCTGTATAGTCCAATTAAAAATAACTGCTGTAATAGAAGAAATCTTGAAGTATGGCCCTGTCACCCCCCAGATTTTCAGTATCTATTGTCTTAGCAGTAGCTGATTAATTAGGTAGTTGCAAAATGATAACGATTTGTCAGATTCTGTGCATGTCAGCGGGGACATGTCAGAAGACAAGCACAGAAGTGTTGAATTGGTTCAGTCATCATGAAACTGAGTTCATGGAGGTGCTCTTACAATAAAGAGAGTGTGTGGGACATTAGAAGACATGTCTGTGATATATAATTAGCTCATTTTGATTGTCTAAGACAGTCTTGTCTTAACATGTATAGGCAACAATGAACATTTGGTGGGCGACAAAAATCTTTAAGTTAGATGATGAGCAGAGTTTTCCTGACAATCTTAAGTCCTTTAAAATCATTCACAACTCTGGTAAATATAGAGTTTTAAAAAACAAAGAATCACATCCTGTCTAACACTGCTAACTCTTCTATGTTTTTCTCCAAAGCCACAAAAAGAGTCATTTGTAAAAAAAAAACTTGATCCACTTACCTGCTGGGACTCATGTTTTCCATAGCGCAGCTCATTTGCAAAGTGCTCACAGTTCTCGCTGATGACGGTGTACTTCGTCGTCTTGCCCACCTGCCCGAGTGCCTGGTCCACAATGATGGAAGCTGAGGGGGGCTCGTTCTTCTTGTCCAGGCTGTTGTTGATTCTCCATTTGTTGTCTCCCACCGCCTCCTGCAGCTTCTCTCTCCTCACCATGGCCTTCTCAGTCGGGAGAGACATCAAGGTGTTGGAAGCTGCACCTGAGACTTCACCTTTGAGTAAAAAGAGAGAAACAGACAGAGTTTGCGCAGGATTATGAACTAAATGTTGCAACATGTTTTTTAGTAATTTTTTAATCATGAATCAGAGAGTATTAGAGAGTAGCAGTACAGACAGAGGACTCACCGCCTGGTGGCAATGTCACATGAACAACGTCGTCATCACCAACATACACAGCTCAGTGCTGATAGCCACGTCTGGGCATCTCAATCAAGTCCCCAGGCTTTGGTTTCTGAATAGACTTGGATGAGAAGGAGACAGGAAACATGTTTGACTTTGCAACAGACTGTTTGGAAACAACTGCAGTACATTTGAGAACTCTGACATAATCTGTGTTACACAGAGAAAGATAATATAAGACTTGAATCATGAATTAGAGTTATGGTATAAATAAAGCAGACTGAGCTAGGTGCAGCAGCTACACATGCAGCAGATGGCAGTATACCAATGTAAAGTTGGTTTGTAGATTGCAAATGAACTACAGATAAAGACAAAGAAGAAGAAGAAAAAAAGGAGTACGAAGACTGAAAAGAAAGATGATGTGGGAGAAGAGGAAGAAGTGGCAGAAGAGGATTTAGTATTCTGATCCAGTGATAGTTTCCCAACCTGTGACTGGTCCATTTCAGTTGGTTTCCTCCGTAAACCTTAAACTGGTTTCACTTTCAAGATGAATCTCAGCACCTGCAGGAACAAATCATTGATGTAGATGATCTGTTGACCTGGATGTTGTGTGATTCATTTATTTACCATTCTACAACACATGGTTGTATAACTAAATGGTAGTGACTGCTGTTTTGTCAAACTTGTTTTAGAGAGTTGTTATTTTTACCAATTAGAAAAAAGAAATCATCCTATGGCACAATTTGCCCCAACATGAGTGTAAAATGTGCATGGGGTCAGGGTAAATTGAGACCTCTGTTAAATACTGATAAAAAAATGACACAAAATGAAACAGTTTTGAGATCACTGTGACCTTCATTAATGTCACCAATATAACCAAGGCAGAAACTTATACTTTGACGTCAACCCATATGTTTGTGTGCTTGTTAAACATGCAAATTTTACATGTTCAGTCCAGATTAAACTGTAATCACTGTGTGTTAGCTACATATGGAATGTAAAGTGTGTGTCATGATTGGGATCTTTGATGTGGCTGTTTTTGTGGTTTCTGTACTGTTGTGTTGTCAGAGCTGCTCTGAGGAGGATGGGTGTGGCTTCCCTCATACCTGGAGTTCCTCGACCTCCAGCCTCCACCAGACTCTGAAACTCTCTGAGCCAGTTCACCCGTGTCTTCACTTCCCTCTGTTGGGAGAGATGCAGGACAGCCACCACACTCCTCAGCTTTCTCCAGTGCTTCACCTCAAGTAAACCTCTCTGCTCTCTGAGCCTCCCCTGCAACTCCACCTCTGCCAGCTGACTCAAGACCTGCACATCATTCTGAACTTCTGTGTCAAATAAACCTCCTAAACCCATCCCAGTCTGGTTTGGATCCTGCAAATCATTTCCAATCGTCACAGTATGTTTGTGTGTGTGGCTTAATCAGTCATCAATCATCAACAGCGACACTGTGTGTGTTCGTCACAACATCACTGGCAAAATTTACCCCACAACCTCCATTTTGACAAAACTGTTCCACACAGGTGCTCAGATCCACAATGATTTCATGAACTTGTTCTGTGAGAACCTGCATATAGAATACATGTAAAAAATGTGCTTCTAAATGCTTCTAATTCAAACATTTGGTGAATACTGTAGGCCTTGTTGTGGCATGAAGGGGCTGTAACTTCTTTCTTCTTGTGTTACAAAATGACAATGAATGAACCCGACACCTCATTGCTAAAATAAAACAACTCTATCTTTGTTTATTTTAATTAGTTTCGTTTCAGTTTCGTTTCAGTTTTTCTTGAGGCTATTGTTTTGAATTACGTTTCAGGTAAGACAAGTTTTTGTTCAAGGGTGTCGTTTTAGTTTCACTTTTAATTTACGATAAGACCAAACAATAGAAACACCCTGAGGTAGTCCATAACAAGGCCTACCTGGTTTGAAAGCACCAAAAACTAACCTGAACACTTGTAGAATGATCCTGGCTGTTTGCAGCGTTTTTAGAGTTTAGTTTGAGTTTTTCATAAAAGGTTTTGTTTTAATTTAGTTTAGATGTTTTTTCCACTGTTCATTTTAGTTTTAGTTCCAGTTTTAATTTAAGAGATAATAATCTGGATGGCAACACAATTCAGCAGCATCAAAAGTAAACATTTAAAATAGTTAAGCTTAATAAACAACTCTCTCAAATAGTTTCACATTAGTATTAAAAGGTGAAATGAATATAATAAACTGACAGCTTAGGCATAAAGCATTAACTAACTGTCCGTACAGTACAAAATAAACCAGTTTTAACATTTTAGCAAACATACAAATACTGTCGGGTCTTCTAACAAAAAAAATCACATTTTATTTAAATGTTTCATCAGTGTGTTCTCTTACCTTTAACGATGAAGTTGAATGTCAGAGACGTCTCCGAAGAGCCACATAACCTCATTTGTGAGATCAAGTTATTCAAGTTCATCCTAACATCGCAATGTACACGCCTACATTTTACACAGACATGTAGCTTAAATAATTATTCAGGTATGTAAGTAGCCTATATAAATAAATGGGGGGAATTCAGGTAAATTCAGGTTTGTAGATCGTCCAGTAAACTTACGAAAACTGTCTACTCACTCCAGTGATGTTTCTATAAATCAATTTAGGCCATTTCAACATTTTTATGTTGAAATTAATCTGGAACATGCATTCTTCTAAGCTACACATCTTCATACATACCATGACCCCCCTCTGACTCTGGCAGCATGTTCAGGTAATGTGAGTAAAGTGAGGCGCTACAATTAAAATGGTTGTTATGAGGACAAACTTCAGTACACATGGATATAAATGGACTTATTGAATACATAATAGTCTCAGCTTCTCAGTCATAGCCAATGTATGCTACTATTTAATGAAATGTTCAATATTCGCTTATCTAATCAATATTAAAGTTGAATCTACATCTTGGTTTTGACCATGAAGTCAAAATTCAAGAAATTCAAGTTGGCTACAATGTTTCCAGATTTCATTCATGATAGGAGATGATATTTGGAGTTACCAGCCACAACAACTATTAACAGCCAACAAAAAAAATGAAATAAAATAAAAGCCCACCCCTTTAAGACCCCTCAAAAAACATGAGAAACAAACACAGCAGACTCCCTGCAGAGCGAAGAGTGTTTTATTGTGAAATTTCAACAATCGGGTGCAGTGGGAGTAATTGAGTTTAATATCATTAAGAAGAACATCAGAGTAAACAATCACTTGGATTCATCTGATAAACGATCAGTAAAATAAAACTTGTTCGATAAATCAAAATGTTCAATCTTCATAAAGAACACATATCAGCAAAAGCACTGAGGCTATATGTATCTTTAAGGACCTTCACTTTGCTCTCTAGGACCATGCTGACCATATTTACTCTAGTTCAGGTGCAAATCTTAAAGCAGTGAAATGGGCGCCATGTGAAATGGTGCAGAAAGAAAGAAAGACTACCATCCAGAATGACTCAAATTATTCTTGACTCAAAGAAATGGCAAACAATTTAATGTCAGAGGAAGACAGAACTTTATAGACTCCAGCTAAATCGTCAAACAGTCAGCGGGGACATGTCAGAAGACAAGTACAGAAGTGTTGAATTGGTTCAGTCATCATGAAACTGAGTTCATGGAGGTGCTCTTACAATAAAGAGAGTGTGTGGGACGTTACAAGACATGTCTGTGATATATAATTAGCTAATTTTCATTGTCTAAGACATTCTTGTCTTATCATGTATTGGTAACAGTGAACATTTTGGACTTCAGAGACATTCAAATTTGATTCAAGGAGCGTTTCGCAAAATCTTTTTTTTTAATTATCTAAAAAGAATTTTAAAAATTCATTTTGACATCTTTATTAAGAAGTAGAACGTTTCAGATAGGAGGAGAGGTGGAGGAAGATGTCTGTCAGTCTGTCTCTCATCTTCTGACGAAGTCTACTGCAGCTCTTAAAGGGACCGGTAGAGGCCAGACGACTGTAGCAACAGCTGCCTATTCCACCTGTGGAGGGCAACAGACATCTTGAAGTTAGACGATGAGCAGAGTTCTCTGAACAATCTAAAGTCCTTTAAAACCATTCACAACTCTGGGAAATATAGAGTAACAAAAACCAAAGAATCACACTTTCAAAAACAACTGGCTTCATCCTGTCTAACACTGCTTACTCTTCTCTGTTTTTCACTACAGCCAAAAAAAAGAAAATATGGGACCACTGACCTGGGACAGAGCTCTTCCGTAGCGCAGCTTGGTCACAAAGTGCTCACAGTTGTTGCTGATCTCATTGTACTCGATCACATTGCCCACCAGACGGAGCGCCTCCCTTACAATGATGTGAGCAGGGCAAGGGTTGGACGTCATGTCCCGGGTGTTGTTGATTTTCCATTGGCTGTTTCCCGCCACACCCTCCAGCTTCTCTTTCCTCACCACGGCATTTCCAGTCAGGGGAAACCTCGAGCTGCTGTAAGCTGCAACTGAGACTCCAGCTTTGAATAAAAGAGAAACAGAGTTTGTGCAGGGTTATGAGTTAAATATTGCAACATGTTTTTTTGTGATTTATTAATCATGAATCAGTTCAAACAAATACTCTAATTTGATAATCTGGTCTGTATATGTCACAGTGCCAACAGGCTGTCATTATTCCAGACTGACAGGTCAGGATTAGAGAGTAACAGTACAGACAGAGGACTCACAGAGTGGTGATGTCCGGTGATCAACGTGAACAACGTAGCCATCACCAACATACACAGCCCAGTGCGTATGGGCAGGTTGGGAGATCTCAATCAAGTCCCCAGGCTCTGGTGTCTGAACAGCAGGTATAGCCGGTATATGCCGTATCGGCGAAGGAGGTTGAGGCAAAGACTAAGGGCGCCGTCATCCAAAGGGGGGCGCCGCAAAACAGGGGGAGGAAAAAAAATTCAATGAATAATAATAGAAAAATAATCAGAATCAGACTCAGCTTTATTGGCCAAGTATGTGAACACATATGAGGAATTTGACTACGTTCTTTTCGCACACGATGTGCATAGAAGTAAACATGAAAATAAACATGACAAACATTCAACTGGAAAGAATAAGAACAACAAAGAACAGTAATTTAAAGAATGGTATAACAATAAATAAGTAAATAATTATCAATAAATAATTATAATTAATATAAATAAAGTGTTCAGAGGTCCGGTCTATTATGAATATATATTTAATTATATATATGCAACCCTCTTTTCTTGGCTGGTAGCGTATTCCAGTCTCTTCTGGCAGTGGATAAATAGCGGGCTACACTCGGGTTCAGTCTTCTTTTAATGATCACCAAAACGGCAGAACAGTACAATATCGTCACCGTCATGGCAGACAAAATGTGTCGATCCCTGAGTGCGAGCTAACAGGCAGAAGAGTAATGGTGGACCTCCTACCTGTTAGGTTGCACTCGGAGATCGACACTTTTTGTCTGCCATGACAGCGGCGTGCCGGAGATCCAGCTCCTACGGTAAGTAGTTAAAAAAACGTCTTTTTAGTAAACTCTGTGTACACAAACAATGTTCTCAATGCTCGTGTTCATGAGTAGAGACCCTGGTGATACTACGAGCAAAGTTTCATGTTGTGTCGAGCCTTCTTATTGTTTTAAAAATAGCGATTTTGATGCTAGTGTGCCAGTGCCCCATGCACTCCATTGAAAATAAGGTTGTTCGGAAACGAAACTACGGTAATTCTTAAAAGTGCCTCTTTCATCGAAATTTTGCATTTACACGAAGGTTTGACTCATTCAATCACAAATAAAGCCTCGGTTGCTTTTTGGCGAGAGTTTCACTTTAAGTATCCAACTATAAAGTTGGTTTGTAGACTGCTAATGAAACACTAATAAAGACACAGATGAACGAAGGAAGAATCAAAAAGATAACAGAGAAGAAGACGACAAAGATGACGAAGATGATGAAAAAGATGACAAAGACAAATTTGAAGAAAAATAAGATAAAGGTAACAAAGTGGAAGTAAATGATGAAGAAGATGAAAGAGACTGAGAAGAAGACAAAGCAGATGAAGTAAAAGAAGACAGAGAAGGAGACAAAGAAGAAGCGGACGAAGATGAAAACTAAGAAGAAGAAACAGACAAAGAAGATGAAGAAGTGGCAGAAGACGATTTAGTATTCTGATCCAGTGATAGTTTCCTAACCTCTGACTGGCCCATTTCAGCGTTTGTTTCGTCTGTAAACCTTAAACTGGTTTCACCTTCCAGATGACTCTCAGCACCTGCAGGAACAAATCATTTCATCAGCACACAACATGAGATAAAGAGAAAAGTAAATGTAATGTTGAGGCATCATTGATGTGGGAATTGTGTTAGAAAACAGTAGTAGTAGTCTTTATTTAAAGCTTTTATCAGTCAGGGCAGTGGTTTTCAAACGTGTTGTGTCAAAGGCACACCTGTATTCATATCTGTGTAAAATAGCCTCTATAGCATCGTGTTATCTAATCACTCTGTACACAGATACTTTTAGATCCCTGGAGGGGTTTTAAATACGTTTTACTTTGTGTTACTCACAAAATAACACAATTATATGAATGGGTGAATGAAACTAAATGTAACAGACATATTTTCTATTATCCGTTATAACCAGATGTTGTGTGATATAACAGCTTTTCTAGTCAATTCAGTCCCCATGAATACACTCAGTAACCACTTTATTAGGTACATTTAGTTGAAACTAATGTAGTTTAATGCAACAGTCCTGCATTAAATCCTCCCTTCATGAGTATTATAGTGTTCAGTGTTTTATCTAAACTCTTTAACAGGTGTTACTTATCTTAGTTTAAGGAAGTTTCCAGAACTTGTTAGTTTTTATACATTTAGTTTATAGTAGTTTTAGTGTGTCTCTGTAAAGGCTACATACAGTGAGGGAAAAAAAAAAAAAAAAGAAAAAAAAAAAAAAGGATTTTGTCAGCCACCAATTGTGCAAGTTCTCCCACAAAGAGATGAGAGAGGCCTTTAATCATAGGTATACCTCAACTATGAGAGACTAAATGGGAAAAAAAAAAAAAAAAAAAAAAAAAATCCAGAAAATCACATTGTCTGATTTTTAAAGAATTTATTTGCAAATTATGGTGGAAAATAAGCATTTGGTCAACAACAAAAGTTCATCTCAATACTTTGTTTTATACCCTTTGTTGGCAATGACAGAGGTCAAACGTTTTCTGTAAGTCTTCACAAGGTTTTCACACACTGTTGCTGCTATTTTGGCCCATTCCTCCGTGCAGATCTCCTCTAGAGCAGTGATGTTTTGGGACTGTCGTTGGGCAACAAGGACTTTCAACTCCCTCCAAAGATTTTCTATGGGGTTGAGATCTGGAGACTGGCTAGGCCACTCCAGGACCTTGAAATGCTTCTTACGAAGCCACTCCTCGTTGCCCGGGCGGTGTGTTTAGGATCATTGTCATGCTGAAAGACCCAGCCACGTTTCATCTTCAATGCCCTTGCTGATGGAAGGAGGTTTTCGCTCAAAATCTCACGATACATGGCCCCTTTCATTCTTTCCTTTACACGGATCAGTCGTCCTGTTCCCTTTGCAGAAAAACAGCCCCAAAGCATGATGTTTCCACCCCCATGCTTCACAGTAGGTATGGTGTTCTTTGGATGCAACTCAGCATTCTTTCTCCTCCAAACACGACAAGTTGAGTTTTTACCAAAAAGTTCTATTTTGGTTTCATCTGACCATATGACATTCTCCCAATCCTCTTTTGGATCATCCAAATGCTCTCTAGCAAACTTCAGACGGGCCTGGACATGTACTGGCTTAAGCAGGGGGACACATCTGGCACTGCAGGATTTGAGTCCCTGGCGGCGTAGTGTGTTACTGATGGTAGCCTTTGTTACTTTGGTCCCAGCTCTCTGCAGGTCATTCACTAGGTCCCCCCATGTGGTTCTGGGATTTTTGCTCACTGTTCTTGTGATCATTTTGACCCCACGGGGTGAGATCTTGTGTGGAGCCCCAGATCGAGGGTATTATCAGGGGTCTTGTATGTCTTCCATTTTCTATTAATTGCTCCCACAGTTGATTTCTTCACACCAAGCTGCTTACCTATTGCAGATTCAGTCTTCCCAGCCTGGTGCAGGTCTACAATTTTGTTCCTGGTGTCCTTTGACAGCTCTTTGGTCTTGGCCATAGTGGAGTTTGGAGTGTGACTGTTTGAGGTTGTGGACAGGTGTCTTTTATACTGATAACGAGTTCAAACAGGTGCCATTAATACAGGTAACGAGTGGAGGACAGAGGAGCCTCTTAAAGAAGTTACAGGTCTGTGAGAGCCAGAAATCTTGCTTGTTTGTAGGTGATCAAATACTTATTTTACCGAGGAATTTACCAATTAATTCATTAAAAATCCTACAATGTGATTTCCTTGATTCTTTCCCCCCATTCTGTCTCTCATAGTTGAAGTGTACCCATGATTAAAATTACAGGCCTTTCTCATCTTTTTAAGTGGGAGAACTTGCACAATTGGTGGCTGACTAAATACTTTTTTCACTGTATAAAGTGTCAGTGTCAGAGACAACTTTGATTTCTTTGTGTCAACATGAATTGTCATTTTTATTTAACTTTAAATGACGACATTTGTTACTGCTCATTTGGTCAGCTCATCTTAGTTTCAGTTTAGATTTATGATAACATTTCTTGAACAAAATAACGGACAAAGGAGGGACCACGAGTATGCCTCACAGGATTTGATGGACACCGACAACAGCGGGGACAAACGGTTGATAGAGGAAGACAGTGAGTCCTGTCCTTCTACTCCGTCCAAAGGAGCTCATACTCGGAAAATATCAAAACCAAATGAAGACGAAGTTTCAAACTCCACAATACTTGCAGCAATTAACACACTGGTGGCGAGATTTGACACACAAGAACAAAGGTTTGAAGAATTTGGCGTGCAGCTAAAACAGAATTGTGCGATGATAGCTAGCTTGACCAGAGCATCTAACTTTAATGCGGCGGAGGTCAAAGATTGCAGGACAAGAGTCTCGATGCTGGAAAAAGAAGTGGAGCACCTGAGGGCAGTAAATGCTGAAATAAAGGAAAAAGCAAGTGAGCAAGACAGATATAAACGGAGATGTAACCTGAGAATCAGAGGAATGAAAGAAAAGATGAATGAAGACACCAGGAAAGTGATTCAACTACGGTGCAAGATAGCCCCTCAATGCGTAAAACAAAGGATATAGTAAATTATAAACTCACTCATCCCTTTTTGTTTGGTTGTATATTACAATAATAATCATTACCCTTTTAATAAAACAAATAAAGAAATATAAAAAAGGACAAATGCTGACTGGTTTACTCATGGAACAAGTTACACGGTCGATTTATTTATCATTTTGCAACTCTTAGCTGTAGTTCCTTTGTGTTACTCACAAAATTATAACATAGTTTTATATTAATAGGTGAATAAAAATAAATGTAAAAGCAATAATCAGACATATTTTCTATTATCCATTATAACCAGATGTTGTGTGACATAACAGCTCTTCTAGTCAGTTCAGTCCCCATCAATACACTCAGTAGCCACTTTATTAGGAACACTTAGTGTAAAGAAAAGTTTTAATTTTTTTTTTTTTTTTTTTTTTTACCTTGATACACTTGTAGGTACAAAAACCTTTAAAATGACTGTCTCAATGTTTAGTTTTACATTTTTCTGAGAAGGTGTCGTTTTTATTTAACTTTAGTTTACGACACTTATTACAGCTCACCTTAGTTTCAGTTTAGATTTGCAATAACTTCTCTTGAACAAAATAATGGACACACTAAATCCACAGACTCAACATGTTTACTCTGAACCTCTCTAAAGCATCTTGAGGTGTCAGGACCAGGGCTGAGAAAAATATAATGAGAGGAGGTGAATAAAGTCCAGAATAAACTTGACATTTCAAGATTAAAGTTGATCCCGACAGACCCAGATTTAAGATTTTAGCAAATAAACAAAGTAGTACAAATGCTGCAGGTTCTTTTAACTATAAATCACAACAGTCCTCGGTTACACTACAGTTTGTTTGTTTGTCTGTTTTCTTACCTTTAATAATAATGTCCAATGTCTGAGACACCTCCAAGAAGTCCACCACCAAACTTCAGCTGCGTGCCAGTAAGCTGATTGTTTATTAGGTGGAGCAGGAAATCACTTCCACTGAGTGACATCACTGGAGGCTATTTATCAGATTACATGCAGCTTCCTCTGGAGCCATGAAAGGCTTTATACTTCTTTTTTCACATATGAAGTAATTCTCCCCAAAACCTGTAAACACACTTTAATGTGAAGAACTGGTGAAGTTACTGTTTAACTGTTCACCATTCTGACTGGAACAGAAGCTGAATCTTGTGTCCGTCCTCTTTAAGAGATATCCAGATTCCAAAATGATCATTACTGTGCTTGATTCACAGCTCCACCATGTGACTCACAATTTGAGCTGCAACATAAGACGACAATAATAGATTACTTTATTATTGTTACACACAATAACAATAGAGTTGGACAAGATAAAAACAAGAGTTCAATGTGTCTCCACACAATAACATTAATATAGTACAGTATGCTCATTCTAATTAAAAGTGATTTGAAATTAAAACAAACAAAAGTGGTCAAGGAAAATAAGCGAACAGTTGAAACCATAAATAAAGAAATCAGACACTGAAACCTTAATGAGGGATCACGAAGTGTGAGGGGACGCTGTGTCGCAGACAGAAAGTCTCATTTAGTATCACACAAATTATTCTTTATTAAAAACAATTGCAAATATTTAAATGTCAGAGGAAGACAAAACATTTTAAACTCCAGAAAGAGACGTTTAGATTTCATTCAAGAGGTTTATTTAATGTATGTGTTTATAATAATCTTCCAGTAAGCCACTTTTGTTTTTATCAATAGAAAAGATCACCTCAACTGATCATGAGTGATCGTGATAAATAGTTATTAGGCTTTGTTGGTGATCTGTTGATCGAGCCCCTGAAGACCCTGGACTTCAATCACTGTCACTGTTGTCTTCTTTTTTGCGCTCTCCCACCACTGCCACCACACCTGCGACCATGGCTGCTTCTCCTGCTTTACGCACCTGCAGAGGAAAATGTAACATCTTTTAGTTTGCAGGCAGGAATCTGATGAGCAGTCTTGACATTCAAAGCTCCATTAAAATGTATCCACACATATCCCTCATAATTAGACATTTTTTGTACGACCCTTTTCTATTATGATGTAAAATGTAGATTATAATGTCAAAAAGGTTTGAAGAGTTTTCATTTGTGTGTTGATCCTCATCGTGACAATGAGTCACTTCGAATCATTGAAGCTGACACAACAACTTCTACCATGTCTTCTTCATGGCCGGCTGCAGCCACAAGTCCTGAGTTGAACAATGACTGTGATGTAGGAGGACTGCTTGATGCGGTCAGTTCAGAAGGACAGTGCAGCAGGGCTCAAGTGGGGAGCAGACGCACATAAAGTCAGTTTAACCAGCTTCTTCACATCAAACAGGGTTTACTCACCTTTTTATGAATTATCCATCACTTCTTATGGACAGTTCAGCCAGCGGACACATTTTGATTCACCACAGGCCTGAGTGTAGTCTTCTTGTTGAAGCTTGTGTGTTAGAGGCTCCACCCTGTGGTGCTCAGAGGATGATGCACTGAAGGCCTACACTAAAGATATTCATATATTTTGATTTTGATTTTTTACAGGCTCTGGTATATTAGATTAGAACTTGAAGATATGTCACATCTCTTTTCCAGTACACCATGTTTGTTCACCCAACTTTGACTACAAAGAAGAGTTTTGTCTCATATCTTAATTGTATTCTTATCCTTGATTTGCAGCCTTTTCAGTTTTATCTTTGCCTGACTCACAGGGTGGTTCCAAGTAAACAACTAAGCCATCACCAACATACACAGCCCAATGCTGAAAGCCAAGTCAGAAGATATCAATCAAGTCCCCAGGCTCTGGTGTCTGATCAGACTTGGACTAGAACAAACAGGAAACATGTTTGTTCTAGTCCAGACTGTTTGGAAACAACTGCAGTACATTTGAGAACTCTCACATAATCTGGGTTACACAGAAAAGCACAGATAATATAAGACTTGAATCATAAAGCTGATAAATAAAGCAGATAACATTGAGTTAAATTGCCTTCATTGACTGAACAAGTGCAGCATCTACACATGTAGCAGATGGCAATATGCAAAATCCCAAAAAAGTTGGTTTGTAGATTGCCAGTGAACCACAGATAAAGACAAAGAAGAAGACAACCCTGAAAATAACATGAAGAAGACGAAGAAGTGACAGAAGATGATTTAGTATTCTGATCCAGTGATAGTTCCCTAACCTGTGACTGGTTCATTTCAGCGTTTGTCTTGTCTGTAAACCTTAAACTGGTTTCACCTTCCAGATGACTCTCAGCACCTGCAGGAACAAATCATTTCATTAGCACACGACATGAGATACAGAGAAAAGTAAATGTAATGTTGAGGCATCATTGATGTGGGAATTGTGTTAGAAAAGAGTAGTAGTAGTCTTTATTTAAAGATTGTATTAGTCATGGCAGTAGTTTTCAAATGTGTTGTGTCAAAGGCACACCTATCACACCTATCCATTATAAACAGATGTTGTGTGACATCCAGGAGGTGATTTGTTAATTTCTAACAGAGGGGATGGCCCATTGGGAGCACTACCCTGCCCCGACACACCTATGTACACCTCCCAAAGGACATTGTTGCAGGACGCTTTAACCATAACTATAACTCTAATTCTACAATTCCACTTTATTCAGTTATCTTCCTTCTCTCCCTACCACAATTGCCTTTTCATAACTATATTACAGTTTTTATTGATTGCTTTGATGCAGCAGTCAACTCAAACTCCACATTTTCAAAACAGTTAACACACAGGCCGAAACAGTGGCACTCATGGTCAGAATGACTCATTTTGTTTGCAAAAGGCTCTAACCGTGCCAAAACATTTAAAATATGCAACAAAAGCTAATTTTGCCTTCAATCAACACAACTTGCAAACAAGTGTATGAGCTCTTCCAATCAACCATTACACAGTGGTCAACAAAATACAAAATACAGCACTCAGTGTGAATCGGTGCACCATTGCTTGTCATTGTGACCAATTACTCTACGTAGCTTTCATGCCAGTGCCATTTGTTGTCAAATTTGCCTTCTTGCAAAGAATTGAATCCAGAATCAGAAATGCTTTGATGCATTTTTTGATTCCATTGATTTTTTTTTTCGAACTGTGGCTGAAAACTGAAATGCTGTAAATATTACACAAAATACATGGAAACCAGAATAAAATCTATTAGAGTATAAGAAAATAAGAACGCTGGTAGTCTCATAGTTCACAAAACATTTCTGCAGCTTCACAGCAAGCATTTTCCTGAACAACTGACCTGTTTTAAAACATAGAAAAGAAGTTAAAGATATAAAATATTACAGTAAAGTATAACAATCTATTACTATAGTGTATAAGAAATAGCCACAATTGATACTCAGGCTCTTCTGTCTTGACGATGGGGCCACATGGCCTCATCCACATCACATTCATTATCCTCTCTTGCAATGAACCAAGGGAAAAATCTTCTTGCATGCCATCCAACCTTGACATTCCTCTGCACCTATTTCTCACTCTCATCTGCCTTAGACCTCTTCAATCCATGTTGGCAAAGAACAACACACCCGCTGCACTTTTTAAGGCCTGCAGACTGATTGCTCATTGAAGATTTGTGTTTAGGAAACAGGTGCTTTAGTGATTTCATACTGATGTAGGTAGTTTCTAATAGTTAGGAACAGATGGTTTCTGTTTGGTTACCATAGCTAAAACAATGGAGTTTGGACTGCTTGAATGACATCCGTGTTAACTGTTCTGCAAAAGGGTGAGGAAAATGTGTCAATTCAATGAGAAAGGGTTAACACATCTGCAAGAGGTGTCTTGGGCTCTGCTGAGACAGTGATGATGAAAACCGAGTGGATTCCAGTTTGTTTAAACAGGTCAAAGCAATCAATAAAAACTGTAAAGTAATGAGTAAATACACCTTTACATTGTGTGCAGTGGACTGAGTTTATTCAGGCAGGGTTTTCTCATGTTTCTAACAATACACTATAAGCAGCGTCATTTTAAATTACACGAACCACATGCAGAGCTGGCTGGAGGCATAAGCGAATTTTTATCCATATATTTCTTAAATATTAAATATATAAATCAAGTGACATCAATTAATAAATGAATTAATAATTCAAGACAAGATGATTCTGATTATATGATCAATATACCTTCCTACAACTGCTGTGTCTGCCAGCATTTGAGTCACGCGCATAAACTAGACAGCTCGCGTGCATCGACAAAGAAAGGATGGATTACTGAATGAGCCTGAATGACCCAAGAGGTCAACGGACCCAGAAGCCCAAGTTGTCGCGTGAAGTCACTACCTCAATTAGTCAAAAAGCAAAAGGCTATGAATCTGAACGAATCAAGGTATTGCTCTTCTCCAGCTGGCCATCCCAAAAGGCAAGGCCGGATTATCCATAGACTGGACTGGGCAAGTGCCCAGGGGCACCAACCATTTACAGCCAGTGGGGGGGCACCTCATGATACAAGCTTTAAACATGTTTTACTTAAATGTTTATATTATTCACTGGAAATTGTTGAAAGACCATACATTACTCGTTTATGAATATCAATTTCATAAAAATAACAACAATAATAATAAATCAGGATTACATGACCCCATCACTCGTGTCTCCCCCCCCCACAATCGGTCAGAGTTGGGTTGGTCCACAAAGCAGGAAGAAGAACTGCGGTCACTAGCAGGTGCAGTGCTGACGAAACCGAAGCTAACTGTGGAGACTATACCAGATGCACAGTTACTACACATGGGCTTGTGGCGTGTCATGTGTCCGACATTTGGTTCCGTTTGCAGCTTTTTCGGACCGGCACTGCCTCCGTCTCCGTGTCTGCTGCTGCTGCGGTGGTTGCTTCCGCTGCTGCCCAGCTTGTGCCGACTGCCGTGGCCGCTTTCCCCTCCATGCATTCTGCCCTCAGCTCCTCTGCCAACTGCTGCAGGACTTTCCTCCGGCCTCTCCTGCTGCTGGTGCTCCCTGAATAAGATGCAGAAATTGATCCCAGCCAGGTCGAGGATGTTATACAAGACCGCCACTAGCCATCTTCCTCTGACGGAGTGTCCTCGCCATCTGGTCCGGGACGTCCACACCGTACTTGGTGTTGTTGTAGTACATCACAGACTCTGGTTTTGTCTTCGCCCCACTAAAGCTGCCCACACCTGTGTGCAGGTGCTCAGGATGCAGACATTCTTCCTCGGATTTCCCTGCTACACAGTCAGAGTCGCATCACCACACTTTAGTGTTGAACAGCTCGTCGTGCTGTTTCACGGAGGGGTTTTTGTCTGCCCATGGTGCCAACCAGGCTATAATACAACTATATAGTGACTCACTTACAAGTAAATTCACAAAGAAGCACAGCTGGAGACCACAAACAAAGTCAGAGAAGAGAGACAATGAAAATAGCAAACCCTGCGAAATGATGTGTGGTCAATATGACCGCTTATGGCCGAAATAGGTAATAGGTATATAAAAACTGTTCTAAATTAAAATACAGACACTTTCAGGAAAAGTCATGTAACAGCAGTATTGCATTTTTTTTTTCATTCAACAATATTATTGCACATATAAATTTGAATCTTGGCTGTTCTAGTGCTGGCTACTCTTTGAGGTTCTTGGTGCTTTAGCAATATTGTTGTTGTGGCATTCATGCCAATGAAGCGAATTTGGATAAAATTGAATTAATAAACCTTTAGATTCTTGCCTATAGACTGGTAAGTGTTGTGTTTACAAATGAGAAATACATCCAGATTTCTTCAAATCTGTATTGCCAATGGGAATTTAAATGTAAATGTCAGGCGATGTTTTCCTCACGGATTTTATTTTATTTTTTCAAGCTAGTTATCTCCCTCTGTCAACCACAATCTGTCTCCTCTGTCAATAAACTCTATTCAGCTCTGTTAAATAACGGGTATTAAAACCCTTAGGTAACGTTGGGTTGGAGAAAACCCCTCCGACCTAACGTTACTAAACTAATTCCTAAACTACAGCTTATCATTTGAATGTTGGCTAGGGTCTATATATTAAACTTGAGATTAATTCTGAAACACATATACAACCAAAACAGCCCAAAATTCATTTTCTTCATGTAAGACAACGTCTAGGATCGGGCTGCTGCTTCCGACTCATTTGGATGTAACATATTCACACAGGTAGTGATGCGCAGCATGCAGACAGCCGTGAGAGAGAGAGATGATCCTCATTAACAAAAAGCATTTGCTTATGCAAAGAAATAAATCTGTTTAAGCTAGATATTTATATGCCACAAAACAATATTGAGTGAGAAAGAGAGATATGATCCATTACGTGATAGTGGAGCGGAGAGTCAGCAGGATTTTGCACCCACAGTCAGTAGTATTAGTAGGTGTATAGGCAAACAAACAAGCAACAACCACTAAGATCATTATTCATTGTACTGTTACATTTGTGGAAAGTTATTACAATACAGACGTTCACGTCCCCACAAACGTAATAGTTATTACGTAATAGTGATAGTTATTACGTTTGTGGGAAATTGTGTGTTACATTTGCAGTAGGCAGCGGCTAATACGCTTATGGAAAATGTACTACATTTGTGGGTTTATTACATTAAATGCTGCTGATTTTTATTACGTTTGCGGTCATTATTACTTTGGCGGGCGTTGGGGGGGGCACTTGAGGTATAGTGCCCAGGGGCACCAAATGGGGTTAATACGGGCCTGCAAAAGGGCACTAGAATACAGGAAATCACATCTACCAAATTCAGAATTTTCTGGGGTAGGACCCCCTGGCCCCCCTTCCCCCATTTGCACACCATTTCGCACAAATAAGGTAGGGGGGGTCCTTATGCATCTGTGCCCAGTAGTTCATAATCACTGTATTAATACAATTTAAAATGTAACATTATAGCGTGACATTTGTGTCAATAATTGTCAAGCACAGGTGCCTCTGCGGTGGTGGGAGGGGGGCCCCAAATCTAATTCTGCTTAGGGCCCCCAGAAGGCTTGGGCCGGCTCTGCCCACATGACCCCTTAGAATTTTTAACCATCTAAATTCCTTGAAGGACAGACAATGAACATTGTGCAAAATAGTAGAGCCCGACCTATTTCTTGATAGGCTGATTTTATTGGCCAAGATTAGTTTATCACACATATATTGGCACTGGCATATATATTGTCCGATATGCACCAATATGAAAACCTTATATTTTAAAAATATGATGCAGAAAACATGCATGGGGTAATTTAAAATCGGTGTAATGACAGTTTGTCCAGCAGACTGCGCTTCAACAGGGGGTAAAACAGCTGGTATGAGGAAATGTAACAGCTGCCTCACTAATGGTTAAACAATAAACCAGCCAAAAATTACAATTGCCAATATAACAAAGCCACCGTGTTCTGAAATGACACACTAAAAACACTCACAAAAACATTTTAGTTTAAGAACATAAACAGCAAACTTTTGTTGATCATTTTTCATTTTTATACAATCGGGAGTCTGCACAGGGTGTTGACTTCCTGAATGTGCAGCTTGTTGCAGCTTCTGTCAAAAATAGACCAGAAGCTGGAACCCAAAGCAGCCCTGCCCAGCTCGTTCCACTTTGCATCGGAGCCGATCGCAACCACTTGTGATTTGTAACACACTATCTGCTACTAGAGGATGAAGAGTGATGGCAGGTTAACAAAGGAGGATGCCTTTTGGTAATTTCCTCTAACAAGGGGGACGGCATCCCCCCTCAATTCGCCTACTGGGGACATCATAACAGCGCTTCTGCTCCCAACAATACACTCAGTAGCCACTTTATTGTACACTTCGTTAAAACTTATGTAGATTGATGCAACAGTCCTGCATTAAATCCTGCCTTTATGAGTATTATTATGTTCAGTGTTTTATCTAAACTCTTTAACAGGTGTTATTTTTCTTAGTTTGAGGTCAGTTAAAGGACGTTTCCAGAGTTTGTTTGTTAGTTTTTAGTTTACATTTTTAGTTTTAGTTTACAGTAGTTTTAGTGTGTCCTTGTAAAGGCTACATATAAAGTGTCAGTGTCAAAAACAACTTTAATTTCTGTGTGTCAACATAAATTGTTATTGTTATTTAACTTTAGTTTACGACAATTGTTACAGCTCGTCTAGTCAGCTCATCTTGAACAAATTAACGTACACAACCTTAATCCACCGTTGTAAACAGTTTACTCTGCACCTCTCTAAACCAGCTTGAGGTGTCAGGACCAGGGCTGAGAAAAATATGAAGACAGGAAGTGAATGAAGTCAAAAAGTCGAGAATAAACTTGACATTTCAAGATTAAAGTCGACCCTGACAGACCCAGTTTTAAGATTTTAGCAAACAAACAAAATAATACAAATGCTGCAGGTTCCTCTAACTAGAAATCACAACAGTCCTCAGTTACGCTGCAGTTTTGTTTTGTTTTTTTCTCACCTTTAACAATAATGGCCAATATCTGAGACACCTCTAAGAAGTCCACCACCAAACTTCAGCTGTGTGTCCGTGACCTGAAAGTTTATTTAGGTGGAGCAGGAAACCACTGACACTGAGTGACATCACTGGAGGCAGTTTATCAGAGTACATGCAGCTTCCTCTGGAGCCATAAAAGGCTTTTTTCACATGTAGTTGTTCTCCCCAAAACCTGTAAACACACTTTAATGTGAAGAATTGGTGAAGTTACCATTTAACTGTTCACCACTCTGACTGGAACAGAAGCTGAATCTTGTGTCCGTCCTCTTTAAGAGATATCCAGATTCCAAAATGATCATTATTGTGCTTGATTCACAGCTCCACCATGTGGCTGTTTGGGCTCATCATTCTTGGGAAGCATTTCCATATTATCTTCAGTTATTAGGACGTGTTCAATGTTTCTAGCTTATTACAGCTTCTGACAATTTGATCTGCGGCATAAGACGACAATAATCGGTTACTTAATTATATTGTTATACACAATAACAGTAGACTTGGACAAGATAAAGTAACATTAGTAAGTAAGTAACACGGTAACATTAATATAGTACAGTATGCTCATTCTAATCAAAAGTGCCTTGAAATTAAAATCAACAAAAGTGGTCAAGGAAATAAGTGAACAGTGGAAACCATAAATAAAGAAATAAAGAAAAAAAAAGAAAAACAGAAACTGAAACCTTACTGAGGGATCACGAGGTGTGAGGGGACGCTGTGTCGCAGACAGAAAGCCTCATTTAGTATCACACAAATTATTCGTAATTCAAAACAATTACAAACATTTAATGTATGAGGAAGATGAAACATTATAAACTCCAGATAGAGACGTTTAGATTTGATTCAAGAGGTTTGTTTAATGCGTCTATTTATAATAATCTTCCAGTCAGCCACTTTTGTTTTTATCAATAGAAAAGACCATCTCAACTGATCATGATAAATAGTTATTAGGCTTTGTTGGTGATCTGTTGATCGAGCTCCTGAAGACCCTGGACTTCAATCACTGCGTGTTCTTGTCTTCTTTTTTGCTCCATCCAGACAGAGCTCCTGCCAGAGCCACAATACCCAGAATCCCGCCTGCTGCCGCCCCACCTGCGATCACGGCTTTACGCACCTGCAGACAAAATGTAACATCCTTTAGCTTGCAGGCAGGAATCTGATCAGCAGTCTTGACATTCAAAGCTCCATTAAAATGTATCCACACATATCCCTCATAATTAGAATTTTTTTGGTACCATCCTTTTCTATGATGATGTCACATGTAGATTATAATGTCAAAAAGGTTTGAAGAGTTTTCATTTGTGTGTTGATCCTCATTGTGACAATGAATCACTTTGAATCATTGTAGCTGACACGACAACTTCTACCATGTCTTCTTCATGGCCGGCTGCAGCCACAAGTCCTGAGTTGAACACTGACTGTGATGTAGGAGGACTGCTTGATGCGGTCAGTTCAGGAGGACAGTGCAGCAGGGCTCAAGTGGGGAGCAGACGCACATGAAGTCAGTTTAACCAGCTTCTTCACATCAAACAGGGTTTCCTCACCTTTTTATGAATTATCCATCACTTCTTATGGACAGTTCAGCCAGCAGACACATTGTTTGACTCACCACAGCCCTGAGTGTAGTCTTCTTGTTGAAGCTTGTGTGTTAGAGGCTCCACCCTGTGGTGCTCAGAGGATGATGCACTGAAGGCCTACACTAAAGATATTCATATATTTTTATAATTTTTTTCCATTGTGGAGTTGTCTGCAGTCAGCTGATGCCAGTTTGATTCAGGCTGTGATGCATTAATTTAAATATGTCACACATCTCTTTTCCAGTACACCATGTTTGTTCACTCAACTTTGACTAAAAAGAAGAGTTTTGTCTCACATTTTAATTATATTTTTATCCTTAATTTGCAGTGTTATCACTTTTAATGTTGGTTATCTGTCTTTTATTGAGTTATTTATCTATATATTGTCCTGTGTACAGAAGGTGCCCGTACCAAAGAGAGGAAACTGCTCGCTGTGTTAGTGTTATTCAAGTTAGGAAGAGCCTAAATGAAACTAAACCTTAATAAATGAAACAGAGCTGGCTGTGCTTGTTTGTTTGTTATGTTTGATCAATTGAAATGACTGAAAAACCTTCATACTTTTCAGCATAAACCATTTTTTCAAAACCCCACCAGCTTTTATATTCCTTTAATGTGTTTCTTGTGTGTCATCTCATACCAACACAACCTCCACCCCAGACACAAAAAGGTTTCTTTAATGTAAAAGACAAACATGGGTCCACTGACCTGCCAGGACTCAGCTTTTCCATATCGCAGCTTCTTTGCAAAGTGCTCACAGTTCCATGTCACAATGTCATACGGCTGCTCTGTGCCCACCAACTGAAGCGCCTCCTTCACAATGATATCTGTTTGATGGGGCTCGTACTTCTCATCCAGGTCATTGTTGACTTTCCAATCGTCAGTTCCCACCACTTCACTTAGCTTCTCTTTCTTCACCACGGCCCTCTGAGCTGCGACTGACATCACACTGCTGGCCCCAGCGCCAGCGACTTCAGCTGTGAATTAAACGGGTGTCAGAAGAAAGAGCAAAAAAAATGCACAGGATTATACACTAATTATGGTGACATATTTGTGGTTTATTGATTATGAATTGGTTTATCCAAACAAGTAGTATCGAGGGACTCACAGGGTGGTACCAAGTGAACAACTAAGCCATCACCAATGTACACAGCCCAGTGCTGATAGAGGCTCCTGGAGACCTCAATCAAGTCCCCAGGCTCTGGTTTCTGATCAGACTTTGATTAGAACAAACAGGAAACATGTTTGACTTTGGAACAGACTGTTTGGAAACAACTGCAGTACATTTGAGAACTCTGACATATGCTGGGTTACACAGATAAGCACAGATAATATCAGACTTTAAAGTTGAATCAGAAAGCTGATAAATAAAGCAGATAACGTTGAGTTAAATTGCCTTCATTGACTGAACAAGTGCAGCAGCTACACATGCAGCAGATGGCAGTATGCAAATACAGTGCTGTCCCAAGCCTTTTGGGGGACCTAAGCAGAATTTGATTTGGGGCCCCCCTCCCACCACTGCGGGGTCATAGTCATAAATGTGCTTGACATTTGTTGACACAAATGTCACACTATAATGTTACATTATAAATTGTAATAAATGCACATGACTCAAATGCGGCCGCTTAGTTCGCTTGCGCCTCAGGCCGGCTCTGTGCAAATGTAAAGTTGGTTTGTTGATTGCTAATGAACCACAGATGAAGACAAAGAAGACACTGGAAAGAAGATGATGAAGGAGAAGAAGAAGAAGACGAAGAAGTGGCAGAAGACTTTAGTATTCTGATCCAGTGATAGTTTCCCAACCTCTGACTGGCCCATGTCAGTTTGTTTCGTCTGTAAACCTTAAACTGGTTTCACCTTCCAGATGACTCTCAGCACCTGCAGGAACAAATCATTTCATTAGCACACAACATGAGATAAAGAGAAAAGTAAATGTAATGTTGAGGCATCATTGATGTGGGAATTGTGTTAGAAAAGAGTAGTAGTAGTCTTTATTTAAAGCCTTTATTAGTCAGGGCAGTGGTTTTCAAACGTGTTGTGTCAAAGACACACCTGTATTCATATCTGTGTAAAATAGCCTCTATAGCATTGTGTTATCTAATCACTCTGTACACAGATACTTTTAGATCCCTGGAGGGTTTGTAAAGGATTTTTCATATTTTGCCTCAGTATAAGGAAGTAAATGTAGAGTCGTAAACCCCAAAATGAACTTGTCATTTCAAGATTAATGTCGACCCCAACAGACCCCATTTTAAGATTTTAGCAAATAAACAAAATAATACAAATGCTGCAGGTTCTTCTAACTAGAAATGACAACAGTCCTCGGTTACACTACAGTTTGTGTTGATGTTTTGACAGTTTAACAATAATGTCTCTGATGTAGATGATCTGTTGACCCAGGTATTGTGTGATTCATTTATCTACCATTCTACAACACAGGGTTGTATAACTCAATGGTAGTTAATCCTGTTTTGTCAAAATTGTTTAAGAGAGGTGTTATTTTTACCAAATAAAAAACAAATGTCGTGACTGATATAAAGATGACACAAAATGAAACAGTTTTGAGATCACTGTGACCTTCATTAATGTCACCGATATAACCAAGGCAGAAACTGATACTTTGACGTCAACCCATATGTTTGTGTGCTTGCAAATTTAACATGTTCAGTCCAGATTAAACTGTAAACACTGTGTGTTAGCAACAGATGGAATGTAAAGTAAAGTGTGTGTCATGATTGGGATCTTTGATGTGGCTGTTTTTGTGGGTTCTGTACTCCTGTGTTTTCAGAGGTACTCTGCAGATGGTGGGTTCGGCTTCGAGGATAACTGGAGTTCCTCGACCTCCAGCCTCCACCAGCCCTGAAACTCTCTGAGCCAGTTCACCCGTGTCTCCACTTCCCTCTGTTGGGAAAGATGCAGGACAGCCAACACACTCCTCAGCATTCTCCAGTGCTTCACCTCAAGTAAACCTCTCTGCTCTCTGAGCCTCCCCTGCAACTCCACCTCTGCCAGCTGACTCAAGACCTGCACATCATTCTGACCTTCTGTGTCAAATAAACCTCTTAAACCCATCCCAGTCTGGTTTGGATCCTGCAAAATCAGTCTTAATCAGTCATCAATCATCAACAGCGACACTGTGTGTGTTTGTCACAAAATCACTGGCAAATTTTACCCCACAACCTCCATTTTGACAAAACTGTTCCACAGATCCACAATGATTTCATGAACGTGTTCTGTGAGAACCTGCATATAAAATACATGTAAAAAATGTGCTTCTAAATGCTTCTAATTCAAACAAAATTACAGTTACAAAATGATGATGAATGAACTCAACACCTAATTGCTAAAATAAAACTGAAATTACTTTATATCATTTTAATTTGTTTTGTTTCAGTTTAGTTTGAGTTTTTCCTGAGGCTATTGTTTCGAATGAATTTTCAGGTTAGACAAGTTTTCGTTCAAGGGTGTCGATTTAGTTTCACTTTTAATTCACGATAACCACCCTGAGACCAAACAACAGAAACACCTTCAGGTAGCCCATAACAAAGTATACCTGGTTTGAAAGCACCAAAAACTAACCTGAACACTTCCAGAATGATCCTGGCTGTGTGAACGTTTTTGGAGTTTAGTTTGAGTTCTTCCTTAAAGGTTTTGTTTTAATTTAGTTTAGATGTTTTTTTCCACAGCTCATTTTGGTTTTAGTTTCAGTTTTAATTTAAGAGATAACAATCTGGATGGCAGCACAATTCAGCAGCACCAAAAGTAAACATTGAAAATCATAGTTAAGTTCAATAAACAATTCTTTAAAATAGTTTCACATAAGTATTAATCGGTATAGTTGATTTAATAGACTGGCAACATAGGCATAAAACATTCACTAACTGTCTGTACAGTACAAAATAAACCAGTTTTAACATTTTAGCAAACATACAAATACTGTCGGGTCTTCTAACAAAAAAAATTAAATTCTATTCAAATGTTTCATCAGTGTGTCCTCTTACCTTTAACGATGCAGTCGAATGTCAGAGACGTCTCCGAAGAGCCACATAACTTCATCTGTGAGATCAAGTTATTCAAGTTTACCTCCACAATGAAGGTGCAATCCAAATGTCACAATGTACACGCCCACATTTTACACAGATTTACATGTAGCTTAAATAAATATCTAAAGAATTAAGTAGCCTAAATAAATAAAAGGGGGGAATTCAGGTAACTTCAGGTTGGTAGATCCTCCAGTAAACTTACAAAAAACTGTCTACTCACTCCAGTGATGTTTCTATAAATCAATTTAGGCCATTTCAACATTTTTATGTTGAAATTAATCTGGAACATGCATTCTTCTAAGCTACACATCTTCATACATACCTTGACCCCCCTCTCTGACTCTAGCAGCATGTTCAGCTAATGTGAGTAAAGTGTTACGCTACAATTAAAATGGTTGTTATGAGGACAAACTTCAGTACACATGGATATAAATGGACTTACTGAATACATAATAGTCTCAGCTTCCCAGTCATGGCTGATTTAAGCTACTAGTAATTAATGAAATGGTCAATATTCTGTTATCTAATCAATATTAAAGTTGATTCTACACCTTCCTAAAAACAGATTCATGCAAAACTAGAATGGCACTCAGTAGAGCACATAACTCCACCAAGGCTCAAACCTTTAAATATTTTTGGGGATTTTTTTGTTCTGCATCAGTTTGTACTCACTCATAGATACCAGCCACCTAAATACACCTGATTGTTTTCATCAAGATCTATGAATTATTCTCTGAGAAATTAATGAAAATGATGGAAGTCAGGGCGCTGGTTATCTCAGATGGTAGAGTGGGCGTAACATGTACAGAGGCTTTGTCCTCACTGCAGCAGCCCAAGCTTCGATACCCAGCCAGCGGCCCTTTGCTGCATGTCACTCCCCCTCTCTCTCATCCTGTTTCCTGTCAATCTATCCTGTCAATAAATCCATATATAGGCCAAAAAGATTATTTAAAAAAAAACGTTGGAAGTCAGAAAAACTTTCTGGATACGTCACTTTATCAGGATCTGCACCAAAAGTTAATGTGGTGAATGGAAACTTGATGATTTGGACTTCTGTGGACTTCATTATTCTTTATTCATTTTAGAGGTGATTTTGAGGTGCAATTTCTTCACATTGCTGCAGTGAAATGTAACCAAATGTGTACCTGTGATAGAGTAAGACATCAGATTGAAGATGCGAAGACAATGATGAACTAACCTATGAAGGAATAGTTTGGTGAAAGGTCAAAGTCAGAATAGATCTTTTGATTTGGTTTTGACCATGAAGTCAAAATTCAAGAAATTCAAGTTGGCTACAATGTTACCAGATTTCATTCATGATAGGAGATGATATTTGGAGTTACCGACCACAACAATTATTAACAACCAACAAAAAAAATGAAATAAAATAAAAGCCCACCCCTTTAAGACCCCTTAAAAAACATGAGAAACAAACATAGTAGACTCCCTGCAGAGTGAAAAGTGTTTTATTGTGAAATTTCAACAATCGGGTGCAGTGGGAATAACTGAGTTTAATATCATTAAGAAGAACATCAGAGTAAACAATCACTTGGATTTGTCTGATAAACGATCAGTAAAATAAAACTTGTTCGATAATTGAAAAGGTTCAATCTTCATAAAGAAGACATACCAGCAAAAGCACTGAGGCTATATGTATCTTTAAGGACCTTCACTTTGCTCTCTAGGACCATGCTGACCATATTTACTGTAGTTCAGGCACAAATCTTAACTCAGTAAAATAGGCGCCACGTGAAATGGTTTAGAAAGAAAGAAAGACTACCATCCAGAATCACTCAAATTATTCTTGACTCAAAGAAATGATAAACAATTTAATGTCAGAGGAAGACTCCAGCTAAATCGTCAAACAGTCAGCGGGGACATGTCAAAAGACAAGTACAGAAGTATTAAAATAGTTCAGTCATCATGAAACTGAGTTCATGGAGGTGCTCTTACAATAAAGAGGAAGTGTAGCGTGCTGGAAAGTTTCAGATAGGAGGAGAGGTGGAGGCAAATGTCTGTCAGTCTGTCTATGGTCTTCTGAAGAGTTCTACTGCAGCATTAGCTAAAGCCATGGGAAGCTTACCAGGTCTGTAAAGGGAGGCTGTAGCAGCATCTACCACCATCCCCTGTGGAAGGCAACAAACATCTTGAAGTTAGATGATGAGCAGACTTTTCTTAACAAACTAAAGTCCTTCAAAATCATTCACAATGCTGGGAAATATAGAGTTTTAATCCTGTCTAACATCGCTAACCCTTCTCTGTTTTCACCACAGCCACACAAAAAAAAATTGGGACCACTGACCTGAAAGGAAACAGCTTTTCCATAACGCAACTTGGTTGCAAAGTGCTCACAGTTCTTCCTGGTGACTGAGTACTCCATCCTCTTGCCCACCTGCCTGAGCGCCTCCTCCACAATGATGCGAGGTGAGCGGGGTCTGTACATCTTGTCCAGGCTGTTGCTGATTTCCCATTTGCTGTCTCCCACCGCCTCCTGCAGCTTCTGTTTCCTCACCATGGCCTTCTCATTTGGGGCAGACCTCAAGCTGCTGGAAGCTGCACCTGAGACTTCATCTATGAATAAAAAGAGAGAAACAGAGTTTGTGCAGGATTATTAACTAAATATTGCAACATGTTTTTTAGTGGTTTATTAATCATGAATCAGTTCAAACAAACAATCTAATTTGATAATCTGGTCTGTAAATGTTACAGTGACAGCAGGCTGTTATTATTCCAGACTCTGACAGGTCAGGATTAGAGAGTAGCAGTACAGACAGAGGACTCACCGCCTGGTGGCAATGTCACATGAACAACGTAGCCATCACCAACATACACAGCCCAGTGCAGATAGACACCTCGGGAGATCGCAATCAAGTCCCCAGGCTCTGGTGTCTGATCAGACTTGGACTAGAACAAACAGGAAACATGTTTGACTTTGAAACAGACTGTTTGGAAACAACTGCAGTACTTGAGAACTCTGACATAATCTGGGTTACACACAGATAAAATAAGACTTTAAAGGTGAATCATAAAGCTGATAAATAAAGCAGATAACATTGAGTTAAATTGCCTTCTTTGACTGAACAAGTACAGCATCTACACATGCAGCAGATGGCAGTATGCAAATGTAAAGTTGGTTTGTAGATGAATCACAGATAAAGACAAAGAAGAAGACAAAGAAGACGAAGAAGTGGCAGAATACGATTTAGTATTCTGATCCAGTGATAGTTTCCTAACCTCTGACTGGCCCATGTCAGCGTTTGTTTCGTCTGTAAACCTTAAACTGGTTTCACCTTCCAGATGACTCTCAGCACCTGCAGGAACAAATCATTTCATCAGCACACAACATGAGATAAAGAGAAAAGTAAATGTAATGTTGAGGCATCATTGATGTGGGAATTGTGTTAGAAAAGAGTAGTAGTAGTCTTTATTTAAAGCTTTTATAAGTCAGGGCAGTGGTTTTCAAACATGTTGTGTCAAAGGCACACCTGTATTCATATCTGTGTAAAATAGCCTCTATAGCATCGTGTTATCTAATCACTCTGTACACAGATACTTTTAGATCCCTGGAGGGTTTTTGAAGGACTTTTTCAGAGAACAGATTTTGCCTCAGTATGAGGAAAGTAAATGTGTACAAAGGATATAGTAAATTAAAAACTCACTCATCACTTGTTTCGTTGTGTATTACAATAATAACCTAATTCTAATAAAACAAATAAAAATAAAAACAAAAGGACAAACGCTGACTCGTTTACTCAGGAAACAAGTTACAAGATTGATTTCTTTATCATTTTACAACTTTTAGCTGCAGTTCCTTTGTGTTACTCACAAAATGATAACAAATTCATATGAATAGGTGAAAAAAACAAAATGTAATAACAACAATCAGACATATTTTCTGTTATCCATTATAACCAGATGTTGTGTGACAACATAACTTCTAGTTAGTTCAGTCCCCATCAATACACTCAGTAGCCACTTTATTAAGAGCACTTAGTTTCAAAAAAGGTTATAACATTTCATAGCTTCATCATCTGTTGTTTCATTTTAGTTTTATTTTTTTTTTCTGGTCCTGTTTGGAACAAAATTTTCCACTGCTTTGATTTTATTTCTGTTTTAATTTCCGGTAAGTGACCTTGAAACAAAATGAAAGAAACACTTGCAGGTACAAAAACTACACCTTTAAAATGGTTGTTTTCAATATTTAGTTTGACATTTTTCTGATAAGGTTTTGTTTTATTAATCTTTAATTTACGAAATATGTTACTGCTCATCTGGTCAGGTCAGCCACAGACATATATGCTTATACATATATACATAGACGCTTCGCTGAGCGTGTTGGCCCGTTGCTGCGATACGTCTGTGCATCCGCCATATTGGATGTGGCACCTGTATACTAAACATATAGTGAGAAGTTAACTTTCATATTCATCACAGAACGTCACAGACATTGTTTTTGGTACCCATCTGTTTCCCAAATATATCCATACCTATGTGAATGTGTACATGAGAGGCATTAACTTATAGCTCTTTGTAGCAGAAGCTTTATAAAGTTCACTCCATTGACTTGTATTAGATCACGGGGCAGATATACCACATCCAATATGGCGATGACTTCCACGTACAATTCAGCGCACAATGAGGCAACGATGGACAGATTCCTAACCCTTTTAGGTGATCCACAAAGATGCAACAGTCTATTACATTTTAAGAGGAAAACAGGATAGAGTCGTGAAAACCTCTCTCAAATTATAATCAAACATCTTAAATTGACCCACCCAAGCAAGTTGAATTGATAGAAAATGACAATACAAGGTAAACAATGGGGATCCCCTATAGGTCAATAAATGAGACTGATGCAGTGTTCCTCAAAAGATGTTTATTTTAAATTGTAAAAAGAAGGTTCTTAACGATTAAACACACACACACACATATGTATGTATGTATGTTTGTATGTATGTATGTATATATATATATATATATATATATATATACATATATATATATATGGCCCTGCTGCTTCCTGGTCCGTGTCTCCAAAATATTTCAGAATTGCTCCTGCAAAGACAAAACTCCTCAGGTTACCAAGCAAAATAGATCCTAAGAAAATACTCATACTATTTAATTGAGTTATGTTGCAGTAGTGCAGAAATTCATCTGTTTTTATTTTAGACATTGCAATATCCAGTACAGTGTCCCTTTAAAGCATGCACCCCATTTTCAGTTTTCGACATATTGTACTTGTTAGAGTTCTAAAATGAAGATAAATGACTGATGAGCACTATGTGATATTGAAGGAATGTTTTTGTGTATATTTCTCAGGGTATTACAAAGTGGACTACTTGTACCTAACTGATGATATGGTCTTAACCTATATTCTGTGGGCAGAACTAACAGTCATATATAGTAAAGTTTACTTTAAATTTACTTTAATTTGTGTTATTATGATTCTTTTGAATAAAAAAAAAAGTAATACATCAATAACATAACTAAACTGTAGGAATGTTGGCAGATGTGTTAAAATGATATTGTCACAATAAATATTCTAATAAATGTGGTAAAGAAAGATGCAACTAACTCGGCAGAGTTAACAATAATCCACTTCCACAATAGTCCTTAATAATCCACAGTAGGCCAAACATGTATTGATGTTGTTAAGCACACTTCACATTAGAGACCTATAAACTGAGGACACACTAAAATGGATAAATTAGTCATAAAAATAATCCTAAAGTAATGTTACGTGGCAAATATTGAACAGCAGAGGAGGTCTCTGACAGAACAGCAGCTCCACTGGACGATGATACAGCAGACATGACATGTACCTAACAACACACCCTCCCTCCCAAATGTAATGCCAGCGAACTGGACCTGCTATAATTCACTAAAAACTGGTGTCACTTCAGTCAATCAGTCTCAAGGCATTCACATGTGACATACATGTTATTTTAGCCTTTTCCTAAAGCAAACACATACGCTAGCTAAAAGTTCGTCATCACGGCTCCCCCTCCACCCCGCGTCATGAAAACAAACCTTACCTTCATCCTGTGAGCGTTCTTCTTCACCTGTTTTATTCCTTTTCTCTTTTCTGAACCAGATGAATATGTTTGTTTTGATGCCATGTTAATTCCACCATCATTCTCCTCACTAACATCAATGACCGGTAGCGGCTCAACTCAACGCCTGCAGTACCCTGAACACCCCCCGGTCGTCATAGCGACGCGGTACTGATGCCGGCCGTGACGCTCTCACTGGATGATGATCGTCTCTGACCAATCAGCGGCCGTATCGCCGTGGCTCGTTTGAAACCTCAGTGGAGGTGCTACGAAAATAAAAACCAGATACCTTTCAAACATTTTCCCGGTGAAAAACCAAATTAAGGCGAGCCGAGTCGGTGCCATGCAGTTGAAAAGTGCGAGTCACTCATCAGATATTGAGGCCAGACTTGTAACTTGAGGGGCCCCCCAGTGGTGCGGGGGCCCTTTGCACCCGCATAGTCCGCATATAGCAAGAAATTGCTCTGCGTCTTTGTGTCTATGACGTCAGCTCATCTTAGTTTCAGTTTTGATTTGCGATAACATATCTTGAACAAATAAGGGACAACCTAAATCCACAGGCCCAACATGTTTACTCAGCACCTCTCTAAACCAGCTTGAGGTGTCAGGACCAGGGCTGAGAAAAATATAACGAGAGGAGGTGAATAAAGTCGAAAAGTCCAGAATAAACTTGACATTTCAAGATTAAAGTCGACAAATTATTTTAACAAATAAACAAAATAATACAAATGCTTCAGGTTCTTCTAAATAGAAATCACAACAGTCCTCAGTTACACTATAGTTTGTTTGTTTTCTTACCTTATAATGTCCAATATCTGAGACACCTGCAAGAAGCCCACCACCAAACTTCAGCTGTGTGTCAGTGAGCTGATTTATGTCTGCCAGCTGGAACGGGAAACTTTCAGAATAAAAGCATCACCCAACAGTCACAATGTCCACTCGTACATCTAACACAGACTAATAATACAAATGTAGCTTACATAAATAGATTAATCAATACATTTAAGGTAGAACGTATTACATTTTACAGAGAGGAGTTTCTGTTGCTTCTGCCCTCATTGAATTAATAAAAACTTTAAAAACCTTCCAGTACCCTACCAAACATTTTAACAGAAAACTGTTAGTCAAATCAAACAGGGTTTACTCACCTTTTTATGAATTATCCATCACTTCTTATGGACTGTTCAGCCAGCGGACACATTGTTTGACTCACCACAGCCCTGAGTGTAGTCTTCTTGTTGAAGCTTGTGTGTTAGAGGCTCCACCCTGTGGTGCTCAGACGATGATGCACTGAAGGCCTACACTAAAGATATTCATATATTTTGATAGAGGTCCCTGAAGATCTCAATCAAGTCCCCGAGCTCCAGTTTCTCATCAGACTTTGATTAGGGCATACAGAGAAAATTAGGTCTGACTTTGCAAAAATTGCGTTTGGCAATAACTGCAGTACATCTGAGCCAGGCAGACTCTCTGACATAAACTGGGTTATACAAAGATAATGCAAAACTTTTAACCTGTTTTCAACCAAATTACATCATATTCTATGTATAATAACACATTGGATACATGCTATAACAGTTGCTTGATTAAAAATAATTGCTGTAATAGAAGAAATGTTGAAGTATATTTTCTATTTTTTTTTTGTCTTATCAGTGGCTGATTAGGTGGGTGTGAAATTTTAACTATTTGTCAGATTCCCTGCAAACGACTTCATCCTTTCGATAACATTATTTGGACATCCCACCCTTAGTAATACTAGTATCTGACAGCAGTATTCCAAGCCGCCAGGATGCGTTCCCCCTGTTTTAAATGGTCAAATTGAATGATATCTGTAAATCACAGGACTTATCTGTTGTGGAGAAAGAAGTCTGGAGTATGAATTTGAAAGATGTGTGAGCCTCCTTTCATATTGAACAGAGGGGGAACAGTATCTGACAGTAAACTGCCAGGATGCGTTCCCCCTGTTTTAAATGATCAAATTGAATGATGTGAGCCTGAAAATCACAGGACTTATCTGTTGTGGCGAAAGAAGTCAGGAGTATGAATTTGAAAGATGTGTGAGCCTCCTTTCATACTGTACAGAGGGGGAACAGTATCTGACAGTAATATTCCAAGCTGTCAGGATGCGTTCCCACTGTTATAAATAGTCAAATTGAATGATGTGAGCCTGAAAATCACAGGACTTATCTGTTGTTGGGAAAGAAGTCACGAGTATGAATTTGAAAGATGTGTGAGCCTCCGTTCATATTGAACAGAGGGGGAACAGCATGACGTCAGAGGAAAATGGCCGCCGTGTGAAATGGTGCAGAAAGAAAGATCCAGAATCATACCAATTATTCTTTATTCAAAACAAAGACAGAGAATTTAATGTTAGAGGAAGACAGAACTTTATAGACTCCAGCTAAATTGTCAAACAATCGGCGCAGACATGTCAGAAGACAAGGAGTGTTGAATTGGTTCAGTCATCATGAAACTGAGTTCATGGAGGTGCTCTTACAACAAAGAGAGTGTGTGGGACATTACAAGACATGTCTGTGATATATAATTAGCTTATTTTGATTGTCTAAGACATTCTTGTCTTATCATGTATTGGCAACAGAGACATTCAGATTTGACTTAAGGAGCTTTTCAGCCTGTTGGATCTCTTATCCATCATTAAAAAATAAACTTATAATCTTCTAAAAAATATTTATCTAAAAATATAAAGAAAGGTCATCTAGGCATCTTAATTTAAAAAAGTGGAACGTTTCTGACAGTAGGAGAGGTGGAGGAAAATGTCTGTCAGTCTGTCTATCAATTTCTGATGAGTCCTGCTACAATTGCTGCTGCACCCACAACAACACCGCCCACTGCTGCAACAATACCTGTTGCAGTTGCTGCTTGTTCTGCCTTTCTCACCTGTAGAGGGCAACACACATCTTTAAGTTAGATGATGAGCAGAGTTTTCTTGACATTCTCAAGTCCTTTAAAATCATTCACAACTCTGGGAAATATAGAGTTTTAAAAACCAAAGAATCACACTTTCAAAAACAACTGGCTACATCCTGTCTAACATTGCCAACCCTTCACTGTTTTTCTCGACAGCCACAAAAAGAGTCGTTTGTGTAAAAAAAATGGGTCCACTGACCTGAATGGACTCAGCTTTTCCGTAGCGCAGCTTGGTTGCAAAGTGCTCACAGTTCTCGCTGAGGACGAAGTATTCCATCATCTTGCCCACCTCCAGGAGCGCCTCCTCCACAATGATGTGAGCTCGGCGGGGCTTGTACTTCTTGTCCAGGATGTTGTTGATTCTCCATTTGTTGTCTCCCACCGCCTCCTGCAGCTTCTGTTTCCTCACCATGGCCTTCTTAGTTGGGGCAGACATCAAGCTGTTGGAAGCTGCATGTCGGACATCAGCTATGAATAAAAAAGTGAAACGGAGAGAGTTTGTGCAGGATTATGCACTAAATATTGCAACATGTTTTTTTAAATTTATTTATTAATCATGAATCACTTCAAACAAATAATCTAATTTGATAATCTGGTCTCTAAATGTTACAGTGACAGCAGGCTGTTATTATTCCAGACTCTGACAGGTCAGGATTAGAGAGTAGCAGTACAGACAGAGGACTCACCGTCTGGTGGTGATGTCACGTGAACCACGAAGCCATCACCAACATACACAGCCCAGTGCTGATAGGTGCCTCGGAAGATTTCAATCAAGTCCCCAGGCTCTGGTGTCTGATCAGACTTGGATTAGAATAAACAGGAAACATGTTTTACTTTGCAACAGACTGTTTGGAAACAACTGCAATATATTTGAGAACTTTGACATGATCAGGTTTACACAGAGAAAGCACAGATGATATAAGACTTGAATAATGAAGCTGATAAATTAAGCAGATAACATTGAGTTAAATTTGTTCTTTGACTGAACAAGTGCAGCATCTACACATCCAGCAGATGGCAGTATGCAAATGTAAAGTCGGTTTTGAGATTGCCAATGAACGCCAGATAAAGACAAAGAAGAAGACAACACTGAAAAGAAGATGATGAAGGAGAAGAAGACAAAGAAGACAAAGAAGTGGCAGAAGATGATTTAGTATTCTGATCCAGTGATAGTTTCCTAACCTCTGACTGGCCCATGTCAGTTTGTTTCGTCTGTAAACCTTAAACTGGTTTCACCTTCCAGATGACTCTCAGCACCTGCAGGAACAAATCATTTCATTAGCACACAACATGAGATAAAGAGAAAAGTAAATGTAATGTTGAGGCATTATTGATGTGGAAATTGTGTAAGAAAAGAGTAGTAGTAGTCTTTATTCAAAGCTTTTATTAGTCAGGGCAGTGGTTTTCAAACGTGTTGTGTCAAAGGCACACCTGTATTCATATCTGTGTAAAATAGCCTCTATAGCATCGTGTTATCTAATCACTCTGTACACAGATACTTTTAGATCCCTGGAGGGTTTGTAAAGGACTTTATCAGGGAACAGATTTTGCCTCAGTATGAGGAAGTAAATATATGGATTGGTTTGGTCACCAACTGCGACTGTGTTGAGTGCCATAGTGATGACGTTTTTTTGTATGCCTACCAGTCTATGATGCCAACACAGACGTATGCATCGCCGATTCACCATGGTTCCATTGGCAAAGCTCTACTGGGAATTATTTTTCTGGATTGACGAAGAAAACAAATTCTGTGGCCAACAAACTTTTGATGTCAGTCTACTATCATATCTTCTATTTAAACCCTAGGGTTGGGCAACCCTAATAATCCTACCCGACTCTGTTGGCAGAAGAGCTGTGGACTTATTACTCTGAGCAGCATTCATGGGAATAAATTACAACATAATATATTTGAATATACTTCTTTTCTTTTTTTCTTTATTCTTTTTTTTGGGGGATTTTCAAAATGAAGCAGGGTTGGTTTGGTGGGGCAATCGAAGTATTTGGGGCCCGTGTAGTTCCTTTTTGTTACTAACACAATTATAACTCAATTATATGAATGGGTGAATAATACTAAATTGTATAACAATAATCAGACATATTTTCTATTATCCATTAATAGAAGTTGGTTCCTGTTTTGAACAAAAATTTCCATTACATCGATTTAGTTTCTCTTTTAATTTCCGGGAAGTAACCTTGACACAAAATGAAAGAAACCCTCGAAGGTACAAAAACACCTTTAAAATAATCGTTTTCAATGTTTAGTTTGACATTTTTCTGAGAAGGTGATGTTTTCACTTATCTTCAATTAATGACATTTGTTGGTCAGTTCAGTTCACTTTAGCAAAAGTTTAGATTTAACATCTCTTGAACAAATAATGGACAACCTAAATCCACAGGCCCAACATGTTTACTCAGCACCTCTCTAAACCAGCTTGAGGTGTCGGGACCAGGGATGAGAAAAATATAATGAGAGGAGGTGAATAAAGTCTAAATTTCCAGAGTAAACATGACATTTCAAGATTAAAGTCATCCCCGACAGACTTCGGTTTAAGATTTTAGCAAATAAACAAATAATACAAATGCTGCAGGTTCTTCTAAATAGAAATCACAACAGTCCTCGGTTACACTACAGTATGTTGTTTTCTTACCTTTAACAATAATGTCCAATATCTGAGACACCTGCAAGAAGCACCCCACCAAAGTTCAGCTGTGTGTCAGTGAGCTGATTGTTGCTGTATTTATTCAGGTGGAGCAGGAAACCTTCAGAATAAAAGCATAACCCAAAGACTAATAACACAAATGTAGCTTTACCCTTGTATGGTGTTCAGGTCTGTGGGATCTGTTAAGAAAAATGATACGATTCATTATTTTTTCAGACTCGGACTCACTGGCCTCGGCTCATTTTCTGTGAAGAACATATAGCTATCAGAACACACTTTCAATGACCACACACTGCACACGCCCTCTACACATTTATATTACAAACAGGATCCACTGTGAGTGGACTGTGTACGTGTGTGTGTGTGTGTGTGTGTGTGTGTGTGTGTGTGTGTGTGTGTGTGTGTATGTGTGTGTGTGTGTGACAGAGAGAGAGAGAGAGAGAGAGAGAGTTTTGTGTTTCTGAACCTGTCGTTCCGCACATTGTCCCAAAAATACGCACCATCACTGTCTGCTCACATTCCTGCACATTCACCCTCTGTCTTGCAGGAACCATTCTTTATTTTTTCTCACACTCTAGCCCAGCTGCAAATTAGGGGCGGGACACACTAAGTATAATACAGCTTTGTGTGTGGTTCCTTATCACAGATGATCAAGATGGCCAACAGATTCTCTGCTCAGAGGAGCTTGTAATTGTACTTGGAAGAGAGAGAAGCTTTTGATGATGATGTAGAGGAGGAGGTTTCAGAATATGAGGATCACATTTCTGACTGTGACTTTGAAGAAGAGGTTGAGATTGAGCATCAGATAGCTCCAAAATGAAGACGAGCCCCAGGACCAGCCTGTCAGCAGCCAGCTTCAGGACCAGCCTGTCAGCAGCCAGCCTCAGGACCAGCCTGTCAGCAGCCAGCTTCAGGACCAGCCTGTTAGCAGCCAGCCTCAGGACCAGCCTGTCAGCAGCCAGCCTCAGGACCAGCCTGTTAGCAGCCAGCTTCAGGACCAGCCTGTCAGCAGCCAGCTTCAGGACCAGCCTGTCAGCAGCCAGCTTCAGGACCTGTCAGCAGCCAGCTTCAGGACCCCGGTCAGCAGCACTTAGGACACCTGTTAGCAGCCAGCTTCAGGACCAGCCTGTCAGCAACCAGCTTCAGGACCAGCCTGTTAGCAGCCAGCTTCAGGACCAGCCTGTCAGCAGCCAGCCTCAGGACCAGCCTGTTAGCAGCCAGCTTCAGGACCAGCCCGTCAGCAGCCAGCTTCAGGACCAGCCCGTCAACAGCCAGCTTCAGGACCAGCCCGTCAGCAGCCAGCTTCAGGACCAGCCTGTCAACAGCCAGCCTCAGGACCAGCCTGTTAGCAGCCAGCTTCAGGACCAGCCTGTCAACAGCCAGCCTCAGGACCAGCCCGTCAACAGCCAGCTTCAGGACCAGCCCATCAGCAGCCAGGTTCAGGACCAGCCTGTCAACAGCCAGCCTCAGGACCAGCCTGTCAGCAGCCAGCCTCAGGACCAGCCTGTTAGCAGCCAGCTTCAGGACCAGCCCGTCAGCAGCCAGCTTCAGGACCAGCCCGTCAGCAGCCAGCTTCAGGACCAGCCCGTCAACAGCCAGCTTCAGGACCAGCCTGTCAGCAGCCAGCTTCAGGACCAGCCTGTTAGCAGCCAGCTTCAGGACCAGCCTGTCAGCAGCCAGCTTCAGGACCAGCCCGTCAACAGCCAGCTTCAGGACCAGCCCGTCAGCAGCCAGCTTCAGGACCAGCCCGTCAACAGCCAGCTTCAGGACCAGCCCGTCAACAGCCAGCTTCAGGACCAGCCCGTCAGCAGCCAGCTTCAGGACCAGCCTGTTAGCAGCCAGCTTCAGGACCAGCCTGTCAGCAGCCAGCCTCAGGACCAGCCTGTTAGCAGCCAGCTTCAGGACCAGCCCGTCAACAGCCAGCTTCAGGACCAGCCTGTCAACAGCCAGCCTCAGGACCAGCCTGTCAGCAGCCAGCTTCAGGACCAGCCTGTCAACAGCCAGCCTCAGAACCAATACAGGCAAGAATGTGGTACTCATGAGAACAGTGAACAGGGATGGGAGAATCTGTGGCAAGGAGCATCATAAAACCAGAGATCCTCATGGATTATAATATAATCTTCTTATATTAAATATATTTCTTCCACTCATATCTTGATGATAAGTGATTTTCTTTTTAAATTACATTTTATAAAAAAAAAAACAAGAAACGAGCAGCACTTTAATTAAAAAATGTGATATAACAAGGATAAAGGGCAAATATTAACAATATCCTATATGCTGAAGTAAACATATGTTGTTGAGTATTTTAACATAAAACTGTTTGATTGTGTTGAATTAAAACCCTAAAAATGCAGCGGGTCCACCAGACCCATGATCACTGGCTGAATAACAAAAATATGAACACCACACAAGGGTGAAATAAATAGATGAATAAATACATTTTAGGTAGAACGTATTACATTATACAGAGAGTTTTTGTTGCGTCTGCCCTCATTGAAATAATAATAACTTAAAAAACCTTCCAGTACACTACCAAACATTTAACAGAAAACTGCAGCCTCCAAAATGAAAGTTTACATAAACACACTGCATATATGTGTAAAAAGTAGTATAAAGCCTTTTGTGGCTTCAGAAGAAGCTGCATGGAATCTGATAAATTGCTTCCAGTGATGTCACTCAGTGGCTCAGTTGCATTGTGGTCCAAGATTTGAAAAGCAGTCCACCGGTCTAGCATTGTGTTCTATAACACTGTTAAACTCATTGTGGACAGTTTAACTCAAGTGATCAGAATCAATGCAGCAGGACCAGAACTATCAGCCTTTTATGTTCCACATATTCCTCTTCCTTTTTCAAACCTGGTGCCTACATTACCCACAATGCAACTTAGCCAATGAGTGACATCACTGGAGGCTATTTACCAGATTACATGCAGCTTCCTCTGGAACCACAAACTACTTTTTTATTCACATATGTAGTCGTTCTCCCCAAAACCTGTAAACACACTTTAAAGTGAAGAATTGGTGAAGTTACTGTTTAACTGTTCATCACTCTGACTGGAACAGAAGCTGCATCTTGTGTCTGTCCTCTTTAAGAGGTATCCAGATTCCAAAATGATCATTATTGTGCTTGATTCACAGCTCCACCATGTGGCTGTTTGGGCTCATCATTCTTGGGAAGCATTTCCATGTTATCTTCAGTTATTAGGACATGTTTAATGTTTGTAGCTTATTACAGCTTCTGACAATTTGAGCTGCAGCATAAGAATGAACAATAATAAGTGAACATTTGAAACCATAAATAAAGAAATCAAAAACTGAAACCTTACCGAGGGATCACAAGGTGTGAGGGGACGCTGTGTCGCAGACAGAAAGTCTCATTTAGTATCACACAAATGATTCTTTATTCAAAACAATTACAAACATTACAAACTCCAGATAGAGACGTTTAGATTTGATTCAAAGGGTTTATCTAATGTATCTGTTTGTAATAATCTTCCAGTAAGCCACTTTTGTTTTTATCAATAGAAAAGACCACCTCAACTAATCATGATAAATAGTTATTAGGCTTTGCTGGTGATCTGTTGATCAAGCCCCTGAAGGCACTGGACTTCAGTCACTGTGTGTTCTTGTTTTCTGTTTTGCTTCCTCCAGACAGAGCTCCTGCCAGAGCCACAATACCCAGAATCCCACCTGCTGCCGCCCCACCTGCGATCATGACCGCTTTACGCACCTGCAGAGGAAAACATAATATGCTTTAGTTTGCAGGCAGGGCTCTGATGAGCAGTCTTGACATTCAAAGCTCCATTAAAATGTATCCACACATATCCCTCATAATTAGATTTTTTTTAGCACATTTTTTGTACCACCCTTTTCTAAATGCAGATAATGTCAAAAAGGTTTGAAGAGTTTTCATGTGTGGGGCAGCTAATCGCCCAGAGACAAGCTGAGATTGGCTCCAGCAACAAACCCTGCAACCCCATGGAAAAGGGATAAAGCGGTTACAGACAATGACATGAGTTTTCATTTGTGTGTTGATCCTCATTGTGATAATGAGTCACTTTGAATCAATATAACTGACATGACAACTTCTACCATGTCTTCTTCATGGCCGGCTGCAGCCACAAGTCCTGAGCTGAACACTGACTGTGATGTAGGAGGACTGCTTGATGCGGTCAGTTCAGAAGGACAGTGCAGCAGGGCTCAAGTGGGGAGCAGACGCACATGAAGTCAGTTTAACCAGCTTTAAATCCAACAGGATTTACTCACCTTTTTATGAATTATCCATCACTTCTTATGGACAGTTCAGCCAGTAGACACATTGTTTGATTCACCACAGCCCTGAGTGTAGTCTTCTTGTTGAAGCTTGTGTGTTAGAGGCTCCACCCTGTGGTGCTCAGAGGATGATGCACTGAAGGCCTACACTAAAGATATTCATATATTTTGATTTGGATTTCTTTTCCATTGTGGAGTTGTCTGCAGTCAGCTGATGCCAGTTTGATTCAGGCTGTGATGCATTAATTTAAATATGTCACATCTCTTTTCCAGTACACCGTTTGTTCACCCAACTTCGACGAAAAAGAAGAGTTTTGTCTCATATTCTAATTGTATTTTTATCCTTAATTTGCAGTCTTATCACTTTTATTTTTGCCCAACTGTTGGATTTCTGTCTTTTATTTATTTGTTTATTCATCTATATATTGTCCTGTGTACATAAGGGTCCCGTACCAAAGAGAGGTAACTTCTCTCTTTGTTAGTGTTATAAAAGTTAGAAAGATCCTAAATTAAACTAAACCTCAATAAATAAAACAAAGCTGGCTGTGCTTCATAATAAACAAACTACCACCTTTTTAAAGACAACCTTCTCAAAATATTCTGGGTGCAGTGACCTCAGTAATGACTGAAAAACCTTCATATTTTTCAGCATAAACCATTTTTTTAAAACCCTACCACCTTTTGCATTCCTTTATTGTGTTTCTTGTGTGAGAGTGTTCTTTTACTCTTCTGTTATCATTAAATTAACTTAATTCATCTCATACTAACACAACCTCCACCCCAGACACAAAAATGTTTCTTTAATGTAAAAGACAAACATGGGTCCACTGACCTGCCTGCACACAGCTTTTCTGTTTCGCAGCTTCGTTGCAAAGTGCTCACAGTTCCATGTCACGATGTCATACGGCTGTTCTGTGCCCACCAACTGAAGCGCCTCCTTCACAATGGTATCAGTTCGCCGGGGCTCGTAAATCTCATCCAGGTCATTGTTGACTTTCCAGTCGTCGGTTCCTACCACATCACTTAGCTTCTCTTTCTTCACCACGGCCCTCTGAGCTGCGACCGACATCACACTGCTGGCCCCAGCGCCAGCGACTTCAGCTGTGAATTAAACGGGTGTCAGAAGAAAGACAAAAAAAAAATTTGCACAGGATTATACACTAATTATGGTGAAATATTTGTGGTTTATTGATTATGAATCGATTTACCAAACAAGCAATCTAAGTAGTATCGAGGGACTCACAGGGTGGTACCAAGTGAACAACTAAGCCATCACCAATGTACACAGCCCAGTGCTGATAGCCGACTCGGAAGATCTCAATCAAGTCCCCAGGCTTTGGTTTCTGATTAGACTTGGATTAGAACAAACAGGAAACATGTTTGACTTTGCAACAGACTGTTTGAAAACAACTGCAGTACATTTGAGAACTCTTACATAATCTGGGTTACACAGATAAGCACTGACAATATAAGACTTGAATCATAAAGCTGATAAATAAAGCAGATAACATTGACATTCATTGACTGAAGAAGTGCAGCATCTACACATGCAGCAGATGGCAGTATGCAAATATAAAGTTGGTTTGTAGATTGTCAGTGAAGCACAGATAAAGACAAAGAAGACAACACTGGAAAGAAGATGATGAAGGAGAAGAAGACAAAGAAGTGGCAGAAGATGATTTAGTATTCTGATCCAGTGATAGTTTCCTAACCTCTGACTGGCCCATTTCAGTTTGTTTTGTCTGTAAACCTTAAACTGTTTTCACCTTCCAGATGACTCTCAGCACCTGCAGGAACAAATCATTTCATTAGCACACAACATGAGATAAAGAGAAAAGTAAATGTAATGTTGAGGCATTATTGATGTGGGAATTGTGTTAGAAAAGAGTAGTAGTAGTCTTTATTTAAAGCTTTTATCAGTCAGGGCAGTGGTTTTCAAACGTGTTGTGTCAAAGGCACACCTGCATTCATATCTGTGTAAAATAGTCTCTATAGCATCGTGTTATCTAATCACTCTGTACACAGATACTTTTAGATCCCTGGAGGGTTTTTAAAGGACTTTTTTAGGGAACAGATTTTGCCTCAGTGTGAGGAACTAAATGTGTACAAAGGATATAGTCAATTAAAAACTCACTCATCACTTGTTGTTTCGTTGTGTATTACAATAATAATCTAATTACCGAGGCACACCATACAGGAACCACTGAGTTAGGGCATATGTATAAAATAAATCAAAAACACAAAAGGACAAACGCTGATTGGTTTACTCAAGAAACAAGGTACAAGGTTCATTTATCATTTTACAACACAGGGTTGTATAAGAACATGCTGGTTATAGTTCTTCTGTGGTGCTCACAAAACTCACAGCACTTTTTAGTTTCAGTTTAGATTTACGATGACTTCTCTTGAACAAAATAAGACACCCTAAATCCAAATGCCCAAAAAGTTTACTTGACATATCAAAATTAAAGTCGACACGACAGACCCTGTTTTAAGATTTTAGCCAATAAACAAAATAATACAAATGCTGCAGATTCTTCTAACTAGAAATCATAACAGCCCTCATGTGCCTCGCCACACAATTTGCAAACCACTGACTTAGGGCAAATATAATAAAAAGATTTTAAAAAACACACAGGTAAAAACTCTGACTGGTTTACTCAGGAAACAAGGTACAAGGACCATTTATCATTTTACAATGCACGGTTGTATAAGAACATGCTGGTTATAGTTCATTTGTGTTACTCACAAAATGATAACATAATGGGTCAATAAATATAAATGTAATAACAACAATCAGACATATTTTCTATGATCCATTATAACCAGATGTTGTGTGACACCATAACTGCACCTGTAGTTAGTTCAGTCCCCATCAATACACTCAGTAACCACTTTATTACGAACACTTAGTTTCAAAAAAAGTTTTTAAAGTGTTTTAGCTTCATCATCTGTTGTTTCAGTTTAGATTTAGTTTTTCTTAAAGAGTATTCTATTTGGTTCCCGTTTAAACAAATGTTTTCCACTACTTTGATTTAGTTTCTCTTTTAATTTCCAGTAAGTAACCTTGAAACTTTTGAAGGTACAAAAACACCTTTAAAATGGTCGTTCTCAATGTTCAGTTTGACATTTTTCTGATAAGGTGTTGCTTTTATTTAACTTTAGTTTAAGACATTTGTTACTACTCATTTGGTCAGCTCATCTTAGTTTCAGTTTCGATTAGCAATACTGTCTCTTAAACAAAATAATGGACACACTAAATCCACAGGCCCAACATGTTTACTCTGCACCTCTCTAAACCAGTCTGAGGTGTCAGGACCAGGGCTGAGAAAAATATCATGAGAGGAGGTGAATAAAGTTGAAAAGTTCAGAATAGACTTGACATTTCAAGATTAAAGTCAACCCAGAGAGACCCAGTTTTAGCAAATAAAGAAAATAATACAAATGCTGCAGGTTCTTCTAACTAGAAATCACAACAGTCCTCGGTTACACTGTTTGTTTGTTTTCTTACCTTCAACAATAAAGTCCAGTAGTTTTGCACGGTAAACCGATACTAGAAAGGTACCGCGGTACCCAGTCGTTAAGAACAATACTTTTTCACTTTTTATTAGTATCGGTAGTTCATGAACTTGGTGCGACAGCGGGGCAACATGTCTGTGTGCAGCTTCTCTCTGCTTCCTCACTGCCTGCAGACTGAGTGGGCTTGGTTTCACTGTGACAGACAGTCACAGAGCGAGACAGACATGTCTGCAAGTGGCATGAGTGCTTCTGCTGACCGTCCTCGGCTTGTTGAAGAAGCAGAGGCACGGAGCGAAATATGTTGCCGACAGTAAGAGCAAGCCCACAAACACCACAAAGCCCGTCTGTAAACGACGCTTTAAATCCGTAATGACCAAAGGAGCCAACACGTCCAACTTGGCGAAACATCTAGTGACAGACATGCGGACTTGTTCAGAGAGTTCAAAGAGCTGCAGGTAAGCGATAGATAAGACATATCTCCCGGACTGAAGTCAAGCGAACTTTTTTCACCATCAGAGTTGCAGGAGGCAGTCAGGGATAAAGCTAACTGTTTAACAGTCCGATGTGGTTCCACATCTCTGTATGCAAACACAACGTTCACACTGGTAACATGAACTTCACCATAATGCGCCGGTGTTCACAAGTATGCTGATCAACAACACCGCTTATAATTCATCTATTTTTAGTCAATCAGTACTAGTAATATAATCATAGCCTGTCTATTTTTGTCAATAATTTATAATATATATTGTAATTTTTATTATTAGAAAATGGTCTGATTAGAGCACAGACCTCCACCAGGTCTGGGTCATTTCTGTTGTACTTTAGTGCACTAATGTAGTTTGCAGGCTAATAATCCAGGGTTTGAACTTTATCATCATGAAATGCAAATTGCAAAATTCCCCTTTGTGGGACGATTAAAGTATTATCTTATTTTATGAATTGCCAGACTTAAAATTAATGTCATTTATGTTCATTATTTTTATGCTGAATAAGATTGTAGATAATGTGCTGTTTTTTCTACTACAAGCACTGAGCTGAAGACAAATGAACAAAACAAGAAGACACTTGTCTTCTTGGATACAGAAGCTTATTCTTTATTCAAAACAATTGCAAACACTTAAATGTCAGAGGAAGATAAAACGTAATAAACTCCAGATAGAGACGTTTAGGTTTGATTCAAGAGGTTTGTTTAATGCGTCAATTTATAATAATCTTCCAGTTAGCCACTTTTGTTTTATCAATAGAAAAGATCACCTCAACTGATCATGAGTGATCATGATAAATAGTTATTAGGCTTTGTTGGGGATCTGTTGATCAAGTCTCTGAAGACCCTGGACTTCAATCACTGCGTGTCACTGTTTCTTCTTTCTTGCTTCTTCCAAACAGAGCTCGAAACAGAGCCACAATACCCATAATCCCCACTGTCGCCACACTTGCGACAATGGCTGCTTCTCCTGCTTTACGCACCTGCAGAGGAAAATGTAACATCTTTTAGTTTGCAGGCAGGAATCTGATGAGCAGTCTTGACATTCAAAGCTCCATTAAAATGTATCCACACATATCCCTCATAATGAGACATTTTTTAGCACATTATTTGTAACACAATCTTCGTGTTGTAACATGAAGATTATAATGTCAAAAAGGTTTGAAGAGTTTTCATTTGTGTGTTGATCCTCATCATGACAATGAGTCACTTTGAATCATTGTAGCTGATACGACAACTTCTACCATGTCTTCGTCATGGCCGGCTGCAGCCACAAGTCCTGAGCTGAACACTGACTGTGATGTAGGAGGACTGCTTGATGCGGTCAGTTCAGGAGGACAGTGCAGCAGGGCTCAAGTGGGGAGCAGACGCACATGAAGTCAGTTTAACCAGCTTTTTCAAATCAAACAGGGTTTACTCACCTTTTTATGAATTATCTATTAATTCTTATGGACAGTTCAGCCAGCAGACACATTGTTTGATTCACCACAGCCCTGAGTGTAGTCTTCTTGTTGAAGCTTGTGTGTTAGAGGCTCCACCCTGTGGTGCTCAGAGGATGATGCACTGAAGGCCTACACTAAAGATATTCATATATTTTGATAGAGGTCCCTGAAGATCTCAATCAAGTCCCCGAGCTCCAGTTTCTCATCAGACTTTGATTAGGACATACAGAAAAAATGAGGTTTGACTTTCCAAAAGATTGTGTTTGGCAATAACTGCAGAACATCTGATCCAGACAGACTCTCTGACATAAACTGAGTTATACAAAGATAATGCAAAACTTTTAACCTGTTTTCAAACTAATTAGCCTACATTATATAGAAGAAATCTTGAAGTGTGGCACTATCCCCGTAGATTTTCAGTATCTGTTGTCTTATCAGTAGCTGATTTATTAGGTAGCTGTGAAATGATAACTATTTGTCAGCTTCCCTGCATACGACTTCATCCTTATGACAACATTATTTGGACCACCCTGAGCATGACGTCAGAAGAAAATGGCCACCGTGTGAAATGGTGCAGAAAGAAAGACTACCATACAGAATCACACAAATTATTCTTTATTCAAAGAAATGACAAACAATTTAATGTCAGAGGAAGTCAGAACTTTATAGACTGCAGCTAAATTGTCAAACAATCAGCATAAGACATGTCTGTGATATATAATTAGCTCAATTTGATTGTCTAAGACATTCTTGTCTTATCACGTATTGGCAACAATGAACATTTTGGACTTCAGAGACATTCAGATTTGATTCAAGGAGCTTTTCAGCCTTTTGAATCTCTTATCCATCATTAAAAAAAATATATATAAAATCTTTTAAATAATAATTATCTAAAAGTATGAAGAAAAGTCATCTAGGCATCTTAATTAAAAAAGTGGAACGAGTCCTGCTACAATTGCAACTGCAGCCACAACAACACCGTCCACTGCTGCAACAATACCTGTTGCAGTTGCTGCTTGTTCTGCCTTTCTCACCTGTAGAGGGCAACACACATCTTTAAGTTAGATGATGAGCAGAGTTTTCTTGACAATCTCAAGTCCTTTAAAATCATTCACAACTCTGGGAAATATAGAGTTTTAAAAACCAAAGAATCACACTTTCAAAAACAACTGGCTACATCCTGTCTAACATTGCCACCCCCGTTTGTGAAAAAAAAATGGGTCCACTGACCTGAATGGACTCAGCTTTTCCATAGCGCAGCTTGGTTGCAAAGTGCTCACAGTTCTCGCTGAGGACGAAATACTCCATCATCTTGCCCACCTCCAGGAGCGCCTCCTCCACAATGATGTGAGCTGGGCGGGGCTTGTACATCTTGTCCAGGACGTTGTTGATTCTCCATTTGTTGTCTCCCACCACCTCCTCCAGCTTCTCTTTCCTCACCATGGCCTTCTTAGTTGGGGCAGACATCAAGCTGTTGGAAGCTGCATGTCGGATGTCAGCTATGAATAAAAAAGAGAAACGGACAGAGTTTGTGCAGGATTATGCACTAAATATTGCAACATTTTTTTTATTGGTTTATTAATCATGAATCAGGTCAAACAAATAATCTAATTTGATAATCTGGTATGTAAATGTTACTGTGACAGCAGGCTGTTATTATTCCAGACTCTGACAGGTCAGGATTAGAGAGTAGCAGTACAGACAGAGGACTCACCACCTGTGGTGATGTCACATGAACAACGTCATCATCACCAACATACACAGCCCAGTGCTGATAGACACCTCGGAAGATCTCAATCAAGTCCCCAGGCTCTGGTTTCTGATCAGACTTGGATTAGAACAAACAGGAAACATGTTTGACTTTGAAACAGACTGTTTGGAAACAACTGCAGTATATTTGAGAACTCTGACATAATCTGGGTTACACAGAGAAAGCACAGATGATATAAGACATGAATCATAACGCGGATAAATAAAGCAGATAACATTGAGTTAAATTGCCTTCATTGACTGAATAAGTGCAGCAACTACACATGCAGCAGATGGCAATATGCAAATGTAAAGTCAGTTTGTAGATTGCCAGTGAACCACAGATAAAGATAAAGAAGAAGACAACACTGGAAAGAAGATGATGAAGGAGAAGAAGATGAAGAAGTGGCAGAAGATAATTTAGTATTCTGATCCAGTGATAGTTTACTAACCTCTGACTGGCCCATGTCAGTTTGTTTCTGTAAACCTTAAACTGGTTTCACCTTCCAGATGACTCTCAGCACCTGCAGGAACAAATCATTTCATTAGCACACAACATGAGATAAAGAGAAAAGTAAATGTAATGTTGAGGCATCATTGATGTGGGAATTGTGTTAGAAAAGAGTATTAGTAGTCTTTATTTAAAGCTTTTATTAGTCAGGGCAGTGGTTTTCAAACATGTTGTGTCAAAGACACGCCTGTATTCTTATCTGTGTAAAATAGCCTCTATAGCATCGTGTTATCTAATCACTCTGTACACAGATACTTTTAGATCCCTGGAGAGTTTGTAAAGGACTTTTTAGGTTAAAGATTTTGCCTCAGTATGAGGAAGTAAATGTGTACAACAAAGGATATAGTAAATTAAAAACTCACTCATCACTTGTTGTTTCTGTGTATATTACAATAATAATCCAATTCTAATAAAACAAAGAAAGAAACGTACAAAGAGGACAAACTCTGACTCGTTTTACTTAGGAAACAAGTTGCAATGAGAATTACACTCAGTAGTCACTTTATTAGGTACGCTTGGTTAAAACTAATGTAGTTTAATGCAACAGTCCTGCATTATATTCTGCCTTCATGAGTATTATAGAGTTCAGTTTTTTTTATCTAAACTCTTTGACAGGTGTTACTTTTCTTAGTTTGAGGTCAGTTAAAGGACGTTTCCAGAATTTGTTTGCTAGTTTTTAGTTTACATTTTCAGGATGGTTTAGTTTTTATACATTTAGTTTACAGTAGTTTTAGTGTGTCTTTGTAAAGGCTACATATAAAGTGTCAGTGTTAAAGACAACTTTAATTTCTGTGTGTCAACATAAATTGTCATTTTTATTTAACTTTAGTTTACGACAATTGTTACTGCTCATTTGGTCAACTCATCTTGAACAAATTAACATGCACAACCTAAATCCACAGTTGCAAAAAGGTTTAATTTCTTTGTGTCAACATACAATTAAAACTGGAAAAGGTTTAGCTTCATAATCTGTTGTCTCAGTTTTAAAAGGGTATTTTTAAAGGGTATTTTGTTTGGTTCTCATTTTAACAAAATGTTCCACTACGTCGATTTAGTTTCTGTTTTAATTTCCGGTAAGTAACCGGACAAAAACACCTTTATAAAATGATCGTTTTTTAAATGTTTAGTTTGACATTTATACTGACAAGGTGTCGTTTTTATTTATCTATAATTTACGAAATTCGTTGGTCAGCTCAGCTTATTTTAGTTAAAGTTTAGATTTACGGTAACATCTCTTGAACAAAATAACGGACACACACTGCAGGTCCAACATGTTTACTCTGCACCTCTCTAAACCAGCTTGAGGTGTCAGGACCAGGTCTGAGAAAAATATAATGAGAGGAGGTGAATAAAGTCGAAAAGTTCAGAATAAACTTGACATTTCAAGATTAAAGTCGACCCCGACAGACCCCGTTTTAAGATTTTAGCAAATAAACAAAATAATACAAATGCTGCAGGTTCTTCTAACTAGAAATCACAACAGTCCTCGGTTACACTGTTTGTTTGTTTGTTTTCTTACCTTTAACAATAATGTCTAATATCTGAAACACCTGCGAGAAACTTCAGAAACCAAACTTCATCTGTGTGCCTGTGAGCTGACAAAAGCAGAATAAAAATAAAAGCATCACCCAGCGGTCACATTGTCGACTCGTACATCGATCACGAATTAATACGAGTGTGTGTGAGTTTTATTTCTCTGAACCTGCCGTTCCCACACCAGCATGTCAGCAGCCAGCCTCAGGACCAGCCTGTCAAAGAAAGGCGGGAATGTGGTACTCATGAGAACAGTGGACAGGGATGGGAGAATATGTGGCCAGGAGCCTAATAAACCCAGAGATTATCGTGGGTTATAATATATTCTAAAATTATCTCCTTATATTAAATATATTTCTTCCACTCATATCTTGTAATTTTCTTTTTAAATTACATTTTATAAAAAAAAAAAAAAAAAAAAAAACAAGAAACGAGCAGCACTGCAATTCATAAATGTGATCTAACAAAGGTGAAGGGCAAATATCAACAATACCACCAGACCCATGATCACTGGCTGAATAACAAAAATTAAGGTTAACACAAGGGTTAAACAAATAGGTGAATAAATACATTTTAGGTAGAACGTATTACATTATACAGAGAGGAGTTTCTGTTGCTTCTGCCCTCATTGAAATAACAATAACTTTAAAAACCTTCCAGTACACTACTACTGCATGGAATCTGATAAATTGCTTCCAGTGATGTCACTCAGTGGCTCAGTTGCATTGTGGGTAATGTACACTCAACCATTTGAAAAGCAGTCCACCGGTCTAGCATTGTGTTCTATAACACTGTTAAACTAATTGTGGTCAGTTTAAATCAAATGATCAGATTCAATGCAGCAGGACCAGAGCTATCAGCCTTTTATGTTCCACATATTCTTCTTCCTTTTTCTAACCTGGCCCCTACATTACCCCCAATGCAACTTAGCCACTGAGTGACATCACTGGAGGCTATTCATCAGATTACATGCAGCTTCCTCTGGAGCCACAAAAGGCTTTATACTTTTTTATTCACATATGTAGTCGTACTCCCCAAAACCTGCAAACACACTTTAATGTGAAGAATTGGTGAAGTTGCTGTTTAACTGTTCACCACTCTGACTGGAACAGAAGCGGAATCTTGTGTCTGTCCTCTTTAAGAGATATCCAGATTTCAAAATTGCATTATTGTGCTTGATTCACAGTTCCACCATGTGGCTGTTTGGGCTCATCATTCTTGGGAAGCGTTTGCATATTATCTTCAGTTATTAGTACGTGTTTAATGTTTCTAACTTATTTCAGCTTCTGACAGTTTGAGCTGCGGCATAAGACGACAATTACAGGTAACTAGTACAGTATGCTCATTCTAATTAAAAGTGCCTTGAAATTAAAATGAACAAAAGCGGTCAAGGAAAATAAGTGAACAGTTAATACCATGAATAAAGAAATCAAAAACTGAAAATTCACACAAATTATCCTTTATTCAAAACAATTGCAAACATTTAAATGTCAGAGGAAGACAAAACATTAGGAACTCCAGATAGAGACGTTTAGATTTGATTAAAGAGGTTTATTTAATGTATCTATTTATAATAATGTCCCAGTAAGTCACTTTTGTTTTTATCAATAGAAAAGACCACCTCAACTGATCATGAGTGATCATGATAAATAGTTATTAGGCTTTGCTGGGAATCTGTTGATCAAGTCTCTGAAGACCCTGGACTTCAATCACTGTCACTATCATCGTTACAGTAGCCATAACCGTAACTGTCACTGTCACCATCACTGTCACTGTTGTCTTCTCTTTTGCTCCCTCCAGACAGAGCTCCTACCAGTGCCAACATACCCAGACCCACCACTGCCACCCCACCTGCAACCATGACATCTTCTGCTTTACGCACCTGCAGACAAAATGTAACATCCTTTAGTCTGCAGGCAGGAATCTGATGAGCAGTCTTGACATTCAAAGCTCCATTAAAATGTATCCACACATATCCCTCATAATTAGACATTTTTTGTACTACCCTTTTGATGATGTAAAATGTAGATTATAATATCAAAAAGGTTTGAGGAGTTTTCATTTGTGTTTTGATCCTCATCGTGACAATGAGTCACTTTGAATCACTGTAATTGACACGACAACTTCTACCAATCAAATGATCAGAATCAATGCAGCAGGACCAGAGCTATCGGTCTTTTTTATTCCACATATTCTTCCTTTTTCAAACCTGGCGCCTCCAGATAAACATGTTTAGATTTGATTCAAGAGGTTTATTTAATGTAATTATTCATAACAATCTTCCAGTAAGCCACTTTTGTTTTAGGCAGGGCTCTGATGAGCAGTCTTGTCATTCAAAGCTACATTAAAATGTATCCACACATATCCCTCCTAATTAGACATTTCTTAGCGCATTTGTTGTACCACCATTTTCTATTACGATGTAAAAATGCAGATAATGTCGAAGAGGGTTGAAGAGTTTTCATTTGTGGGGCAGCTAATCGCCCAGAGACAAGCTGAGATTGGCTCCAGCAACAAACCCTGCGACCCCTTGGAAAAGGGATAAAGCGGTTACAGACAATGACATGACATGAGTTTTCATGTGTGTGTTGATCCTCATCGTGACAATGAGTCTCTTTGAATCATTATTACTGACATGAAAACTTCTACCATGTCTTCTTCATGGCTGGCTGCAGCCACAAGTCCTGAGCTGAACAATGACTGTGATGTAGGAGGAGTGTTTGATGCGGTCAGTTCAGTAGGACAGTGCAGCAGGGCTCAAGTGGGGAGCAGACGCACATGAAGTCAGTTTAACCAGCTTTTTCAAATCAAACAGGGTTTACTCAACTTTTTATGAATTATCCATCACTTCTTATGGACAGTTCAGCCAGCAGACACATTGTTTGATTCACCACAGCCCTGAGTGTAGTCTTCTTGTTGAAGCTTGTGTGTTAGAGGCTCCACCCTGTGGTGCTCAGAGGATGATGCACTAAAGGATTACACTAAAGAGATCTATCTATCTATCTATCTATCTATCTATCTATCTATCTATCTATCTATCTATCTATCTATCTATCTATATTTTTCTATCGTGGAGTTGTCTGCAGCTGATGCCAGTTTGATTCAGGCTGTGATGCATTAATTAAGAACTTTAGAATATGTCACATCTTTTTTCCAGTACACCATGTTTGTTCACCCAACTTTGAATGAATAGAAGACTTTTGTCTTGTATTTCAATGGTATTTTTATCCTTAATTAGCAGTCTTATCACTTTTATCTTTACCTAACTGTTGGATTTCTGTGTTTTACTGATTGATTTATTAATTAATTAAATTTTTTTTGTCATGTGTACAAAAGGTGCCCATACCAAAGAGAGGAAACTGCTCACTGTGTAAGTGTTATTCAAGTTATAGCCTAAATTAAAACCTTAATAAATGAAACAAAGCTGGCTGTGCTTGTTTGTTTCCATCCATTGTCTGTAACCGCTTTATCCCTTTTATGGGGTTGCTGGGTTTTGTTGCTGGAGCCAATCCCAGCTGTCTCTGGGCGAGGGCAGGGTACTCCCTGGACGAGTCACCAGCTCATCGCAGGGTCCTCACTGATGGCAGAGGCTGCCATGCAATGTGCCAACTGCACATCAGGAGCAGCTTGTTTGTTTGTTATGTTTGATCATTTGAACTGACTGAAAAACCTCCAAATTTATGCATAAACCTTTTTTTTTAAACCCTACCAGCTTTGTATACTTTTCTTTTGTTTCATGTGTATGAGTGTTCTATCATTATTCTTTTATCATTAAATTAACTTAACTTAATTAATCTAATACTAACACAGCCTCCACCCCAGGCACAAAAAGGTTTCTTTAATGTAAAAGACGAACATGGGTCCACTGACCTGCAAGGACTCAGCTTTTCCGTATCTCAGCATCTTTGCAAGGTGCTCACAGTTCCATGTCACGATGTCGTACCGCTGCTCCTCTCCCACCAACTGAAGCGCCTCCTTCACAATGATATCAGTTTGATGGGGCTCGTACTTCTCATCCAGGTCATTGTTGACTTTCCAATCATTGGTTCCCACCACATCAATTAGCTTCTCTTTCTTCACCACGGCCTTCATAGCTGCAATTGACATCAAACTGCTGGCCGCAGCGGCAGTGACTTCCGCTGTGAATTAAACGGATGACAGAAGAAAGACAAAAAAAGAGACATAATTTGCACAAGATTATACTCCAATTATGGCAACATATTTGTGGTTTATTGATTATGAATCGGTTTATCCAAACAAGTAGTGTCGAGGGACTCACGGGGTGCTGCAAAGTGAACAACTAAGCCATCACCAATGTATACAGCCCAGTGCTGATAGAAGCCCCTGGAGATCTCAATCAAGTCCCCAGGCTCTGGTGTTTCAACAGACTTGGATTAGAACAAACAGGAAATATGTTTGACTTTGCAACAGACTGTTTGGAAACAACTGGGTTACACAGAAAAGCTCAGATAATATCAGACTTAAAAGGTGAATCATAAAGCTGATAAATAAAGCAGATAACATTGAGCTAAATTGCCTTCATTGACTGAACAAGTGCAGCATCTACACATGCAGCAGATGGCAGTATGCAAATGTAAAGTTGGCTTGGAGTGGTTTGCCAAATAACCACAGCTAAAGACAAAGAAGAAGAAGAAGTAAAAGAGTAAGAAGACTGAAAAGAAGATGAAGAAGTGGCAGGAGACGATTTAGTATTCTGATCCAGTGATAGTTTCCTAACCTCTGACTGGCCCATGTCAGTGTTTGTTTCGACCGTAAACCTTAAACTGGTTTCACCTTCCAGATGTCACTCAGCACCTGCAGGAACAAATCTTTGATGTAGATGATCTGTTGACCTGGATGTTGTGTGATCCGTTTATTTACCATTCTAAAACACAGGTTTGTATAACTAAATGGTAGATACTCCTGTTTTGTCAAACTTGTTTTAGAGAGGTGTTATTTTTACCAATTAAAAAAAGAAGTCGTCCTATGGCACAGCTTGCCCCAACGTGAGGGTAAAATGTGCATGGGCTCAGGGTAAATTGAGTCCTCAAGGGGTAAACAGCTACTGTTGAATACGGATGACAAAATGAAACAGTTTTGAGATCCCTGTGACTTTCATTAATGTCACCGATATAACCAAGGCAGAAACTCATACTTTGAAGACAACCCATATGTTTGTGTGCTTGCTAACTTAATATTTTCAGTAGAGATTAAGCTGTAATCGCTGTGTGTTTGCTACAGAAGGAATGCAAAGTAAAGTGTGTGTCATGATTGTGATCGTTGGTGTGGCTGTTTTTTTTGTGGTTTCTGTGCTGTTCTGTTTTCAGAGGTGCACTGATGCCAACTCCTCAGTAAGGAAAGCCGCTATTGGTGAGGTGAACATCTCCTCCAGCTCTGACTAGAGCTACTGCAGTCAAGCCCGCTTCCACTACGAAAACCCCGGTCAAACTAGCCCCCATTATTCTGTGGTGCCTGTATATAATAAATATTATGGTAATGCGGTGCCTGAGCAGAATTCAAAATAAAAGCAAACACTCATGAAGGCAATATGCAATTTCACACAAATTCGATCAGTCAGTCTGTTTATTGATTGATGAATTAATTAAACGATTAGTTAATTGATTTATCAATTCATTTAGCATTTAAGAAATTAATTCATTGATTATTTACTTAATTCATTTTATCATCCTAATTCTGATCACATTGAAGCCTTAAAAGATGGAGGTGATGACATTTCATCTGTGTGAATAATGTAATTACAGGAAGTAGTTCTGATGTGGAATTTCAAAATTAAAGCCCTCTAAAGTGTCAAATATTTTTAGTATTTCCCTTTTAATTCAGATCGATATATCAAGGAAACTCCCAGTTTACAGAGACTAATTTCAATCTAGACTGATAGTGGTCCACCTCAGAGTTACACTCAGATAATTCCAGGAAGTTCTGAGGAGGAATTTCAAAATTAAAGCCCTATGAAATTTTAATTATTTTCACTATTTCCCCCAAATTCAGATTTACCTTGTAAAATAACTACCTTTAATTCAAACTGATAGTGGTCCACCCTGGACTCACATTCGGATAATACCAGGAAGTTCTGGTGTGACATTTCAAAATAAAAGCCATCTTAAACGTACAAAAATGTCAGTATTTCCATATGAATTCAGTTTTACATTAAAAAGAAACTACCTGTTTCCACCAACAAATTTTGATTCAGAATGATAGTACTCCACCTCAGAGTGTCACCCATATGATATCAGACAATTCTGATGTGGAATTTCAAAATTAAATCCCCATAAAATTTCTAATATTTCTAATATTTCCTTTTAGATTCAGATTGATATGAGGTAACTACCTGTTTCCACAGACTCATTCCACATCAGACCTTCCTGATATTATATGTGTGACTCTCTGAGGTGGAGTACTATCGTTATGAACTGAAATAAGTCTGTGAAAATAGTTTGTTTCTTTTTAATGTAAATCTGAATTCATATGGAAATATTGGCAATATTGAAAATATTTTACATTTCAGAGAGTTTTAATTTTGAAAGTCCACATCAGAACTTCATGTTATTACATGAGTGACTATCTGAGTTGGGGTACTATCCTTCTGAACAGAAAATACTCTGTTGAAACAGGTGGTTTCCTTCTACTATCAATCTGACTGAAGAGAGAAATATCAGAAATATTTCACATTTTAGAGGGCTTTCATTTTAAAATTCCAAATCAGAACTCTGTCAAGTGGAGTACTATCATTCTGAACTGAAATTAGTATGTAGAAACAGGTCATGTAAATCTGAATTCATATGGAAATATTGGCAATATTTAAAATATTTTACAATTAAGTGGGCTTTTATTTTTGAAATTCCCCATCAGAAGCTCAAGATCTTGATTTCATTTTTATGTTGGACTAATTATTCACACAGATGAAATGTCATGGCCTCCATCTTCGGCTTCAATGTGATCAGAATAAGGATGGTAAAATGAATTAAGTAAATATTCAATTATTTAATTCCTTAAATGCTCAATTCATTAATTAAATAATTGTTAAATTAATTAATCAATCAATTAACTGACTTAATGACTTCATGTGAACTTGCAAATTGTGTTTGTAGGTCGGTGCTTTTATTTTGAATTCTGTTCTTGGAATGCATTACGTAATAAGTATTATATACAGGCACCACAAAATAACTGGGGGCTAGTTTTACCGGGGGTTTACTGAGTGGAGGCTGGCTTGACCGCAGTCCCCCCCGCCCCAATTTTGATTTACGGTAACTTCTCTTGAACAAAATCACGGACAACCTAAATCCACAGACCCAGCATGTTTACTCTGCACCTCTCTAAACCAGCTTGATGTTTCAGGACCAGGGCTGAGAAAGATATTATGAGAGGAAGTGAATAAAGTCGAAATGTCCGGAATAAACTTGACATTTCAAGGTTAAAGTCGACCCCGACAGACCCCGTTTTAAGATTTTAGCAAATTAACAACACAATACCAATGTTGGAGGTTCTTCTAACTAGAAATCACAACAGTCCTCGGTTACACAGTTTGTGTTGATGTTTTGAAAGTTTGTTACCTTTAACAATAATGTCCAATATCTGAGACACCTACAAGAAGCCGGTCAACAAACTTAAGCTGTGTGTCAGTGAGCTGATATTTTTATCAGGTGGAACAGGAATCCTTCAGAATAAAAGCATCATCCAACGGTCCAATTATACATCTAACACAGACTAATAACACACATGTAGCTTAAATAAATAGATGAATAAATACATTTTAGGTATAACGTAATACATTATACAGAGAGGAGTTTCTGTTGCTTATAATAATAACTTTAAAAAACCTTCCCGTACACTCCCAAATATTTTAACAGAAAACTGCAGCCTACAAAATGAAAGATTACATAAACACACTGCATATCTGTAAAAAGTAGTATAAAGCCTTTTGTGGCTCCAGAAGAAGCTGCATGGAATCTGATAAATTGCTTCCAGTGATGTCACTCAGTGGCTCAGTTGCATTGTGGGTAATGTGAACTCCAAGATTTGAACAGCAGTCCACCGGTCTAGCATCACGTTCTATAACACTGTTAAACTCATTGTGGACACTTTAACTCAAATGATCGGATTTAATGCAGCAGGACCAGAACTATCAGCCTTTTGTTATTCCACATATTCCTCTTCCTTTTTCAAACCTGGCGCCTACATTACCCACAATGCAACTTAGCCAATGAGTGACATCACTGGAGGCAGTTTATCAGAGTACATGCAGCTTCCTCTGCAGCCATAAACTACTTTTTTCACATATGTAGTCGTTCTCCCCAAAACCTGTAAACACACTTTAATGTGAAGAATTGGTGAAGTTACCATTTAACTGTTCACCACTCTGACTGGAACAGAAGCTGAATCTTGTGTCCGTCCTCTTTAAGAGATATCCAGATTCCAAAATGATCATCATTGTGCTTGATTCACAGCTCCACCATGTGGCTGTTTGGGCTCATCATTCTTGGGAAGCATTTCCATGTTATCTTCAGTTATTAGGACGTGTTTAATGTTTGTAGCTTATTACAGCTTCTGACAATTTGAGCTGCAGCATAAGAATGAACAATAATAAGTGAACAGTTGAAAGCATAAATAAAGAAATCATCAACTGAAACCTCACTGAGGGATCACTAGGTGTGAGGGGACACTGTGTCACCGACAGAAAGTCTCATTTAGTATCACACAAATGATTCTTTATTCAAAACAATTACAAACATTTAAATGTCAGAGGAAGATAAAATATTAGAAACTCCAGATAGAGACGTTTAGATTTGATTCAAGAGGTTTGTCTAATGTATCTGTTTGTAATAATCTTCCAGTAAGCCACTTTTGTTTTTATCAATAGAAAAGACCACCTCAACTGATCATGATAAATAGTTATTAGGCTTTGCTGGTGATCTGTTGATCAAGCCCCTGAAGATACTGGACTTCAGTCACTGCGTGTTCTTGTTTTCTGTTTTGCTTCCTCCAGACAGAGCTCCTGCCAGAACTCCAATACCCACCACTGCTGCCCCACCTGCGACCATGACCGCTTTACGCACCTGCAGAGGTAAATATAATATCCTTTAGTTTGCAGGCAGGGCTCTGATGAGCAGTCTTGACATTCAAAGCTCCATTAAAATGTATCCACACATATCCCTCATAATTAGATATTTTTTAGCACATTTTTTGTACCACCCTTTTCTAAATGCAGATAATGTCAAAAAGGTTTGAAGAGTTTTCATTTGTGGGGCAGCTAATCGCCCAGAGACAAGCTGAGATTGGCTCCAGCAACAAACCCTGCGACCCCTTGGAAAAGGGATAAAGTGGTTACAGACAATGACATGACATGAGTTTTCATGTGTGTGTTGATCCTCATTGTGACAATGAGTCACTTTGAATCATTGTAGCTGACACGACAACTTCTACCATGTCTTCTTCATGGCTGGCTGCAGCCACAAGTCCTGAGTTGAACACTGACTGTGATGTAGGAGGACTGCTTGATGCGGTCAGTTCAGAGGACAGTGCAGCAGGGCTCAAGTGGGGAGCAGACGCACATGAAGTCAGTTTACCCAGCTTTTTCAAATCAAACAGGGTTTCCTCACTTTTTTATGAATTATCCATCACTTCTTATGGACAGTTCAGCCAGCGGACACAATGTTTGATTCACCACAGCCCTGAGTGTAGTCTTCTTGTTGAAGCTTGTGTGTTAGAGGCTCCACCCTGTGGTGCTCAGAGGATGATGCACTGAAGGCCTACACTAAAGATATTCATAGAAGATCTCAATCAAGTCCTCGGGCCCCAGTTTCTCATCAGACTTTTCAGTATCGTCTTATCAGTATCTGATTAATTAGGTAGCTGTGAAATGTTAACTATTTGTCAGATTCCCTGCATACTACTTCATCCTTTTGATAACATTATTTGGACTTCCCACCCTGAGCATGACATCCGAAGAAAATGGCCACCGTGTGAAATGTTGCAGAAAGAAAGACTACCATCCAGAATCACACAAATTATTCTTTATTCAAAGCAATGACAGAGAATTTAATGCCAGAGGAAGTCAGAACTTTATAGACTCCAGCTAAATTGTCAAACAGTCCGCGGGGACATGTCAGAGGACAAGTACAGAAGTATTGAATTGGTTCAGACATCATGAAACTGAGTTCACATAAGCGCTCTTACAATAAAGAGAGTAACTGGGACATTACAAGACATGTCTGTGATATATAATTAGCTCATTTTCATTGTCTAAGACATTCTGTATTGGCAACAATAAATGATTTGGACTTCGGAGACATTCAGATTTGATTCAAGGAGCTTTTCACCCTTTTGAAAAAACAATATAAAAAGATGTAAAGAAAAAAAAATGTAATCTTGGCATTTCAATTAGAATATGGAAAGTCTTTTTTGACATGAGGAGAGGTTCCATTGACTTCCATTGACTCCTGCTGCAAATGCCGCAGTGATAGCTCCCACTGCAACAAAAGGTGTTGCAGCTTTTGCCACTTGTTCTGCCTCACGCACCTGTGGAGGGCAACAGACATCAAGTTAGAAGTTTTATTGACAACTCTGGGAAATGAAATTCTAAAAAGCAAACAATCACACATTACACGTTACATCCTGTCTACCATTGTAAAACCTTCTCTGTTTTTCTCCAAAGCCACAAAAAAGCTCACAGTTCTTGCTCAGGACGGAGTACTCCATCATGTTGTCCTTTCACAATGATGGAAGCTGAGCGGGGCTCGTACTTCTTGTCCAGGCTGTTGTTGATTCTCCATGTGTTGTCTCCCACAGCCTCCTCCAGCTTCTCTCTCCTCACCATGGCCTTCTCAGTTGGGACAGACCTCAAGCTGCTGAAAGCTGCAGCTGGGGCAGATATGATGTTGGAAACTATACCTGGAATTTCAGCTATGAATAAAAAGAGAGAAACAGACAGTTTGTGCAGGAATCAGGATTATGAACTAAATGTCGCAGCATGTCTTTTAGTGGTTTAGTTATCATGAATCAGTTCAAACAAATAATCTAATTTGATAATCTGGTCTGTAAATGTTACAGTGACAGCAGGCTGTTATTATTCCAGACTCTGACAGGTCAGGATTAGAGAGTAGCAGTACAGACAGAGGACTCACCGTCTGGTGGTGTTGTCAAGTGAACCACGTAGCCATCACCAACATACACAGCCCAGTGCTGATAGCCACCTCGCAAGACCTCAATCAAGTCCCCAGGCTTTGGTGTCTGATCAGACTTGGATGAGAACAAACATAAAAACATGTTTGACTTTGGAACAGACTGTTTGGAAAGAACTGCAGTACATTTGAGAACTCTGACATAATCTGGGTTACAAAGAGAAAGCACAGAAAATATAAGACTTGAATCATAAAGCTGATAAATAAAAGCAGATAACATTGAGTTAAATCGCCTTCTTTGACTGAACAAGTGCAGCATCTACACATGCAGCAGATGGCAGTATACAAATGTAAAGTTGGTTTGTAGATTGCCAATGAACCACAGATATAGACAAAGAAGAAGACGAAGAAAATGAGTACGAAGACTGAAAAGAAAGATGATGAGGGAGAAGAGGAAGAAGTGGCAGAATATGATTTAGTATTCTGATCCAGTGATAGTTTCCTAACCTCTGACTGGCCCATGTCAGCGTTTGTTTCGTCCGTAAACCTTAAACTGGTTTCACCTTCCAGATGACTCTCAACACCTGCAGGAACAAATCATTGATGTAGATAATCCGTTGACCTGGATTTTATGTGATTCATTTATTTACCATTCTACAAAACATGGTTGTATAACTAAATGGTAGTTACTGCTGTCTTGTCAAACTTGTTTTAGAGAGGCGTTATTTTTACCAATTAAAAAATGTGCATGTAGTCAGGGTAAATTGAGTCATCAAGGGGTAAACAGCCACGTTAAATACTGAAACACAAAATGAAACAGTTTTGAGATCTAACTTAACATGTTTAGTAAAGATTAAACTGTTATCGCTGTGTGTTAGCTACAGATGGAATGTAAAGAAAAGTGTGTATCATGATTGGGATCTTTGGTGTGGCTGTTTTTGTGGTTTCTGTACTGTTCTGTTTTCAGATCTGCTCTGGTGTGGCTTCCCTGATAACTGGAGTTCCTCGACCTCCAGCCTCCACCAGCCCTGAAACTCTCTGAGCCAGTTCACCCGTGTCTCCACTTCCCTCTGTAGGGAGAGGAGCAGAACAGCCACCACACTCCTCAACCTTCTCCAGCGCTTCACCTCAAGTAAACCTCTCTGCTCTCTGATCCTCCCCTGCAACTCCACCTCTGCCAGCTGACTCAAGACCTGCACGTCATTCTGACCTGTTGAATCTAACCCTTCTTAAAAACAGATTCATACAAAACTACAATGGCACTCAGTAGAGCACATACCTCCACCGAGGCTCAATCAAACCTTTAAATATTTTTTTTCTTTATTGTTCTTCATCAGTTTGTACTCACTCATAGATACCAGCCAGCTAAATACACCTGTTGGAAGTCGGGGCGCTGGTTATCTCAGATGACAGAGTGGGCGTAACATGTACAGAGGCTTAGTACATAGTACTTAGTGTCCTCACTGCAGCGGCACAAGCTTCGATACCAAGCCGGGGGCCCTTTGCTGCGTGTCACTCCCCCTCTCTCTCATCCTGTTTCCTGTCAATCTATCCTGTCAATAAATCCATATATAGGCCAAAAAGATTATTTAAAAAAATGTTGGAAGTCAGAAAAACTCCCTGGATCCGTCACTTTATCAGGATCTGCATCAAAAGTTAATGTGGTGAATGGAAAATTGATGATTTGAACTTCTGTGGACTTCATTATTCTTTATTCATTTTAGAGGTGATTTTGAGGTGAGATTTCTCCACATTGCTGCAGTGAAATGTAACCAAATCTGTACCTGTGATAGAGTAAGACATCAGGAAGAAGATACAAAGACAATGAACTAACCTCTGAAGGAATAGTTTGATGAAAAGTCAAAGTCAGAATAACATTTAGACCTTTTGATTTGGTTTTGACCATAAAGTCAAAATTCAAGAAATTCAAGTACAATATTTCCAGATTTCATTCATGATAGGAGATGATATTTGGAGTTACCAACCACAACAGCTATTAACAACCAACAAAAAAATGAAATGAAATAAAAGCCCACCCCTTTAAGACCCCTTAAAAAACATGAGAAACAAACACAGCAGACTCCCTTCACTTTGTTCTAGGACCATGCTTACCATATTTACTGTAGTTCAGGTGCAAAGGACATCAGACAGCGGCTCACTTTACCGCAGTAAAATGGCCACCATGTGCAATGGTGCAGAAAGAAAGACTACCATCCACAATCACTCAAATTATTCTTTATTCAAAGAAATGACAAACAATTTAATGTCAGAGGAAGACAGAACTTTATAGACTCCAGCTAAATTGTCAAACAATCAGCGGGGACATGTCAGAAGAAAAGTACAGAAGTGCTGAAGTGGATGAAACTGAGTTCATGGAGGTGCTCTTACAATAAAGAGGAAGTGTAGTGTTCCGGAAAGTTTCAGATCGGAGGAGAGGTGGAGGAAAATGTCTGTCAGTCTGTCTGCAGTCTTCTGAGGACTTCTACTGCAGCTTCAGCTACAGCTACTGTGGGAAAAAAGCACCTACCAGCATCCCCTGTGGAAGGCAACAAACGTCTTGAAGTTAGATGATGAGTTTTCTTAACAAACTAAAGTCCTTTAAAATCATTCACAACTCTGGAAAATATAGATTTTTAATCCTGTCTATCATCGCTAACCCTTCTCTGTTTTCACCACAGCCACACGAAAAATGGGTCCACTGACCTGAAAGGAAACAGCTTTTCCGTAACGCATCTTGGTTGCAAAGTGCTCACAGTTCTCCCTGGTGACGGAGTACTCCATCCTGTTGCCCACCTGCCCGAGCGCCTCCTCCACAATGATGTCAGCTGGGCGGGGCTTGTGTGTCTCATCCAGGATGTTGTTGATTTTCCATTCGCTGTCTCCCGCCACCTCCTTCAGCTTCTGTTTCCTCACCATGGCCTTCTTAGAAAAGCAAGAGCTCAAGCTGCTGGAAGCTGCACCTGAGACTTCAGTTTTGAATAAAAAGAGAAACAGACAGAGTTTGTGCAGGAATATGACTATCCTATTATAACTAAATATTGCAACATGTTTTGTAGTTGTTTATTGATCATAAATCAGTTCAAGCACACAATCTAATCTGATAATCTGGTCTGTAAATGTTACAGTGACAGCAGGCTGTTATTATTCCAGACTCTGACAGGTCAGGATTAGAGAGTAGCAGTACAGACAGAGGACTCACCACCTGATGGTGTTGTCATGTGAACCACGTAGCCATCACCAACATACACAGCCCAGTGACTATAGAGACCTCGGGAGATCTGAATCAAGTCCCCAGGCTTTGGTGTTTGATCAGATTTGGATTAGAACAAACAGGAAACATGTTTTACTTTGTAACAGACTGTTTGGAAACAACTGCAGTACATTTAAGAACTCTGACATAATCTGGGTTACACAGAGAAGCGCAGATAATATAAAGCTGATAAATAAAGCAGATAACATTGAGTTAAATTACCTTCTTTGACTAAACAAGTGCAGCATCTACACATGCAGCAGATTGCAGTATGCAAATGTAAAGTTGGTTTGTAGATGAACCACAGATAAAGAATAAAGAAGAAGACAACACTGGAAAGAAGATTATGAAGGAGAAGAAGATGAAGAAGACGAAGAAGATGATAAAGTTTTCTGATCCAGTGATAGTTTCCTAACCTGTGTCAACCAATTGCCCATGTCAGTTTGTTTTGTCTGTAAACCTTAAACTGGTTTCACCTTCCAGATGACTCTCAGCACCTGCAGGAACAAATCATTTCTTTAGCACACAACATGAGATAAAGAGAAAAGTAAATGTAATGTTGAGGCATCATTGATGTGGGAATTGTGTTAGAAAAGAGTAGTAGTAGTCTTTATTTAAAGCTTTTATTAGTCAGGGCAGTGGTTTTCAAACGTGTTGTGTCAAAGGCACGCCTGTATTCATATCTGTGTAAAATAGCCTCTATAGCATCGTGTTATCTAATCACTCTGTACACAGATACTTTTAGATCCCTGGAGGGCTTTTAAAGGAAATTTTTAGGGAACAGATTTTGTCTCAGTATGAGGAAGTAAATGTGTACAACAAAGGATATAGTACATTTAAACTCGCTCATCACTTGTTGTTTCATTGTGTATTACGACAATAATCAATGGTTGTAAGGACAAAGGACAAACGCTGACTGATTTACTCAGGAAACAAGTTATAATGTTGATTTATTTATCATTTTACAACACAGGGTTGTATAAGAACATGCTGTTATAGTTCCTTTGTGTTACTCACAAAACCTTAACACAATTCTATATAAATGGGTGAATGAAACAAAATGTGATAACAACAATCAGACATATTTTCTATCATCCATTATAACCAGATGTTGTGTGACATCATAACAGCTCTTCTAGTTAGTTCAGTCCCCATCAATACACTCAGTAGCCACTTTATTACGAACACTTAGTTTAAAAAAAAGTTTTAAATATTTTTTTTAGCTTCATCATCTGTTGTTTCAGTTCAGTTATTATTTGGTTCCCGGTCTCATCTAATTTTTCCACTATTTTGATTTGGTTTCAGTTTTAATTTCCAGTAAGTAACCTTGAAACTCTTGAAGGTACAAAAACATCTTTAAAATGATCGTTCTCAATGTTTAGTTTGACATTTTTCTGAAAAGATATCGTTTTTATTTAACTTGAGTTTACGACATTTGTTGAGTGACGCCGAGATCCAGGTATGTCGATTGCTGTTCAGCGGCATATACCGATCCCCAGACTGGTATAAAGATTCTCGGAGTGGTATATACCGATCCCCAGACTGGTATAAAGATTCTCGGAGTGGTATATACCGATCCCCAGACTGGTATAAAGATTCTCGGAGTGGTATATACCGATCCCCAGACTGGTATAAAGATTCTTGGAGTGGAATCAAGATTCTCGGAGTGGTATATACCAATCCCCAGACTGGTATAAAGATTCTCGGAGTGGTATATACCGATCCCCATCGACACATGACGGTATGTGCTGCTTGAGATTGTTATGGCACTGAGAGACTGTTGGATGGGTACCGCTCCCTGATGAATATGCAAATGTAATGCCACTGGGCTGGTTTGACGACAAATGTATACATTTTTTTTTGTCTTTATTGACAATGCTAACTTAACACTATAAATTACATAAAGCTAATGAAAGAGTTAGCCTTAGCTAACATGGCTAATGTTAGCTAAGCCATCATAGCCAGTCTGACTAATCGATAGCAGAAACTCTGAGTCAACCAATTATGGCGCAAACATGATAATATGCCACAATGGTTTATGTCCTGCTTAGTAGATTTTATATGAAGTAATGTATTATTGTGTTCTCCTAATAATGAAAACCTGTCACTAAGTATTGTTTTGTTGGTTGGCTCAAATATTCTACTATCGATTAGTCAGACTGGCTACGGTGGCTGGGCTAACATTAGCCATATTAGCTAAGGCTAGCTCTTTCTAGTTTATAGGCAGAAATGTAGACATTACTATCATATCGCAAGAGTTCAACGTGTAATTACTGTCTATATGTTTACATCCCAACAACATACATATGTTCCTTTACTTAAGGTAATGTGTTAAGTTAGCATTGTCAATAAAGAAATGTTTTATATACATTTACGGCAGTACTTGTCGTCAAACCAGCCCAGTGGCATTATATTTGCATATTCATCAGGGAGCGGTACCCATCCAACAGTCTCTCAGTACCATAACAATCTCAAGCGGCACATACCGTCATGTGTCGGTGGAATAACAGCGGCATAATAGCAGCATACCACTCCGAGAATCTTTATACCAGTCTAGGGATCGGTATATGCCGCTGAGCAGCAATCGACATACCTTCAGCCACTTTTGGATCTCGGCGCTATTGCATTTGTTACAGCTCAGTTTAGTTTCAGTTTTGATTTGCGTAACTTCTATTGAACAAAATAACGGACACAACCTAAATCCACAGTCCCAACATGTTTACTCTGCACCTCTCTAAACCAGCTTGAGGTGTCAGGACCAGGGCTGAGAAAGATATAATGAGAGGAGGTGAATAAAGTCGAAATGTCCAGAATAAACTTGACATTTCAAGGTTAAAGTCGATCCCGACAGACCCCGTTTTAAGATTTTAGCAAATAAACAAATGCTGCAGGTTCTTCTAACTAGAAATCACAACAGTCCCCGGTTACACTACAGTCTGTGTTGATGTTTTGACAGTTTGTTTTCTTACCTTCAACAATAAGGTCCAATCTCTGAGACCTCCAAGAAGCCCCCCACCAAACTTCAGCTGTGTGTCAGTGAGCTGATAGCTGCTGTTCAGGAAACCTTCAGAATAAAAGCATCCCCCAAAGGTCACAATGTCCACTCCTTTAACACAAACTAATAACACAAATGTAGCTTAACCCTTGTATGGTGTTCATGTCTGTGGGATCCGTTAATATAATGATACGATTCATTATTTTTTCAAACTCAGACTCACTGGCCTCGACTAATTTTCTGTGAAGAATATCAGAAGACACTTTCAATGACCACACACTGTATACGCCTCCTACACATTTATATTACATACAGGATGTCCGAGTCCACTGTGTCGACGTCAATGGAGTGAATTTTATACAGCTCCTTCTACAAAGTGCTGTAATTTAATGCCTCTCATTTACACATTCACACACATCCGGATATCTTTGAGAAACAGATAAGAAACAAAAACAACGTCTGTAACGTTCTCTGATGATTGCAAATATTAACTACTCCTTATTTGTTCAGTACACAGGTCTGCACCAAACAGACATGTGTATTTTTATAATGTTTTTATGTGTTTACAGCTGCCAATGAATGTAACTCTGTTACTGTGATGATAAATGACAGTTAAATATTTAATCTGTGTCTATAATAACCAGATCCTCACATATAAATGCGGCATAAGACAATAATAGGTAACTTAATTATCATTGTTACACACAATAACAATAGAGTTGGACAAGATAAAGACGAGTTCAATGTGGCCTGTTTCCACACAGTAACATTAATATAGTACAGTATGCTCATTCTAATTAAAAGTGCCTTGGAATCAAAATAAACAATAGTGGTCAAGGAAATAAGTGAACAGTTAAAAACCATAAATAAAGAAATCAAAAACTGAAACCTTACTGAGGGATCACGAGGTGTGAGGGGACGCTGTGTCGCAGACAGAAAGTCTCATTGAGTATCACACAAATTATTCTTTATTCAAAACAATTACAAACATTTACATGTCAGAGGATGACAAAACATTAGAAACTCCAGATAGTGACGTTTAGATTTGATTCAAGAGGTTTGTTTAATGCGTCTATTTATGATAATCTTCCAGCAGGGACGTGCACATCATTATAGAGGGGAAGGGGCTCAAAGTCAGAAAAGGGCAGGACATGCGCACGCACCAAAAAACATTTCAGGCCTTAATAACACAATATGTTGATTAATTAATGTAAAATTAATAAACGAAGTACTTATAGAAAGCTAACTACTTAGCTGTGTTTCCTGTGTAGCTGTGAGTGATATGCAATTGCCATTTCATTTGTGTCAACAAGTTATTGTCAACATGAGTTTATTCACATTATCATAATACTGAGGTTTGGAAGACATGCAATTCAGCTGCGGTTCTTAAAAAGCAATAAAACACTGGTTTATTATCAGGCTATTTATTGGAGGGCAAGTGCAAACTAGAAATACAAGCTACACATCTAAACATGTGACAAAACCAAGAAATTACTACTGTGACTGTTAGTAGGAACAACAATGTTTACAACAGCAAAGTCACAATAAACTCAATATTCGGAAGAAGCTGAAAATTTGTGGAAAGATAAACAGCCGACACAGACAGCTGTCAGATTATTCTTAACTGTCATTAACAAGCAGTTAATTTAACAAGCACAAATGACACTCTTCTGAAATATGCAGTGGTGTGCAGAGGTAGACACTAGGTGGTGCTAAAGCACCTGCCCTTTGCCCTCTGGACCAAGCAAGTGCCGTTTTGAAAGTTCAAGTTTATGTTTAGTTTTTTTGGGGGGGTTTTTTGTGGCGCATGCTGACATGATCATCTATAAGTGCTCGTCGATTAAAAGCGTGTGATAATAATGCCCCAATTAATATTCCCTCCAACTCCCACCCCACCCGCACACACCTCTGTCAACGTGAACGCGCAGAGCGAACACAAACGGAGGCGCGTTGTAGCAGCAGACAGTAGGGGTGGGCGATACTGCAAATTTTGGTATCGATCCGATACCAAGTAAATACAGGGCCAGTATTGCCGATACCAATACCGATACCGATACTTTTTACTTGAAAATTCCTGATCAATTAATGATTTTGTACTTTATTTAACATATTAAATCTCTAACCTGCATGTAGCCTAAATAGGAATACTAATGTTCCTTCAACAGATACACAAAAGGGTTATTATATTCTTGAGGTAGGTTATATATCTTAATATAAGTATATATTTTTGAGTTACAGTTACAGTGAACCTGAGTGAGCGGAGTGAGAGAGGTGAAGAGGAGCGCTGCGCTCACACAAACTCTGTGAAGAAATACAAGTGATTTGCTGAATTTATAGAAGAGAAACTACCACAAAAATATCGATCTCATCACGCTGGTATCGATCCGATACCAATACTCACCTTGGTATCGATACTATCGATATTTGGATCGATCTGCCCACCCCTAGCAGACAGTGCACTGCTGCAGCCCAAACACACCTCCTCCCCTGCCCACCAGCCAGGTAACACATAAATGAATCGAGTCGAGTATGTTGTTTGCCCCCTAAGCCTCAGTTGCCAAGGTATAACTTGCATTTATTTGTCTCTGTTGTGAAGTTGCCTGTCTCAACGCCACACAGCTGGGCATACATTAGCAGACTGCTCACCTGCAATAATAGATATGACGTGATGATGACCACCGGTAGAGTTTGTCATTGGTATCCTACAGCATGTGAATCTATCAGTATACTCACTTAAAATGAATATTTAGTAGGTTTACATTAGGCTACATAATTAACACTTGCAGTAATTTATTTGCTAAATGACAAACAGGAAATTCCCAATTGCCTGCAGAAAAAGTAGCCCTGTGCCTTGTTGAAATATAACCAAACAGTCTTATTCATATTGTTGGTCTCTTTTTATTTACCAATTGCAGCATAATGCCTAGAAAGGAGAGGATAACAAAGGAAAAAGAAAGGGAGCTACAGCAGGCAGCCTCTGCTCTCCTGGATAAAAGCATCCACCAGCAGCAAGGAGGATGCTGCTTTAGAGAGTGGTAACGCTCACTCTTCACTCCTCACTTCAAAATGACACTTTGTACACTTCTTTTGTTCTGACAGGGGAAAAAGAGTACACTAATCTATCATTGTAGCTTGTAACTTGCTTAAAACCTCTCCATGTGCGTTCATTCCAAAGAAATAAAACAATAGTGATTGACTGATCAGTGCTATAGTGTGAAACTGTACCAGTTCAAAGGTCAAGTAATTTTATTAAGATATTGACATAAATATTTAATTACATTCAACATGTGCCTGTAATGTTTATTTATTTTTTAAATCTCACACTGCTATAAAAAGGCAGCCGTCAGTTCTACATGCTGCATAAAGTGAAAAAAACACACAAAAAGGGAACTTTATAATAGGAGGTAAAAAGGGCAGGGGCTCAGGCATCCCTTGGGCCTTTTGTGTGCACGTGCCTGGTGTCAATGACATATAAATCTCTCCTTTTGAAGCTCTTCTACTCAGGTGCTGTATGCATGTGCCCAACCAAGTGCATCAATTGGAGAGGCCCAAGCTGAAGATACAGACACCACTTCAGATGAAGAATACACAGAAGGACAGTTTGTCTTAATTAAGTATGAGGGAAAACCATATGTGGGATAAATTGTTGACATCAGTATGGAGGGGCTGCAGGTAAACTGCATGAAACAACTTGGAGACAAAAATGGTTTTGTCTGGCCAAATAGGCGAGACTGCATTTACTACCAAGATCAGGAAGTTGTTCGTGGCATATCACGACCTCAGCAAGGCAGTCGGTTTGCTACCCTCTCCAAATTTGACTGGCTTATGTACTATGAAGTCTAGATGAATTGATTTATCAATGGATCCACTCAGCTGCCCTGTATGTTCATGGTTCATATGATATGAAAAAATGTGTTTGTTTTACTTATACTAATACATATTGCAGACCAGTTTTAAATTGAAATGAAATGACATTTGATACACAAACATATGTTCATATGGTTAATATTGTTTTATTGTTAAATATCAAATAAATCAATAAAGTTTGAATATTACCTTCCAGCATTTAAGAGTGGTTAAATATTTCCTGCCATATGAGTGATCAGAACTCACCAATGAGTAGGATAATACATGGTTTGCATTGACACACGGCGACATTATCTTATGGTGTGACATTCCAAATTGTGAAAATAACAAACCTTCATTAATGACAAAACTTGAAAATGTTCATGGAATACATGGAAAATAGTGTCAGCAAGAGTCACAAATATTTTCATAATTGTATAGCAAGGTTTGTCACAATAAATAGAAAATATGTTTAAAGATCGACAGCATAGGTCTCACATCGAGCGATGATTTAGAAAATAATACACAAATTTAATTAATTTTCACAAAACTATAATGGATTACAGTTTAGTTATGATAAATGACTTTGATGAAGTGAGTAACTTAAGAAAGGTATAACCCATATTCAGTTTATATACAATTATTTTCATGTCACACCATATGAAGATTTTAGGCACTAAATGAGTGCACGTGCCTGTCTTCCAGTAAGCCACTTTTGTTTTTTTAATGGAAAAGATCACCTCAACTGATCATGAGTGATCATGATAAATAGTTGTTAGGCTTTGCTGGTGATCTGTTGATCAAGCCCCCTGAAGAGGCGACCCTGGACTTCAATCACTGCGTGTCACTGTCACCGTTTCTTTTTTCTTGCTTCTTCCAAACAGTGCTCGAAACAGAGCTCGAAACAGAGCCACAATACCCAGAATCACCACTGTTGCCACACCTGCAACCATGGCTGCTTCTCCTGCTTTACGCACCTGCAGACAAAATGTAACATCTTTTAGTTTGCAGGCAGGAATCTGATGAGCAGTCTTGACATTCAAAGCGCCATTAAAATGTATCCACACATATCCCTCATAATTAGACATTTTTTGTACCATCCTTTTCTATTATGATGTCAAAAAGGTTTGAAGAGTTTTCATTTGTGTGTTGATCCTCATCGTGACAATGAGTCTCTTTGAATCATTGTAGCTGACACGACAACTTCTACCATGTCTTCTTCATGGCCGGCTGCAGCCACAAGTCCTGAGCTGAACACTGACTGTGATGTAGGAGGACTGCTTGATGCGGTCAGTTCAGAAGGACAGTGCAGCAGGACTCAAGTGGGGAGCAGACGCACATGAAGTCAGTTTAACCAGCTTTTTCACCTCAAACAGGATTTACTCACCTTTTTATGAATTATCCATCACTTCTTATGGACAGTTCAGCCAGCGGACACATTTTGATTCACCACAGCCCTGAGTGTAGTCTTCTTGTTGAAGCTTGTGTGTTAGAGGCTCCACCCTGTGGTGCTCAGAGGATGATGCACTGAAGGCCTACACTAAAGATATTCATATATTTTGATTTTTTTTCCATCGTGGAGTTGTCTGCAGTCAGGTGATGCCAGTTTGATTCAGGCTTTGGTGAATTAATTTAGAACTTTAAAATATGTCACACATCTCTTTCCAGTACACCATGTTTGTTCACCCAACTTTGACTAAAAAGAAGAGTTTTGTCTCATATTTTAATTGTATCTTTATCCTTAATTTGCAGTCTTATCGCTTTTATTTTTGCCTAACTGTTGGATTTCTGTTTTTTATTGATTTATTTATTGTCATGTGTACAAAATGTGCCTGTACCAAAGAAAGGAAACTGCTCTCTGTGTTAGTGTTATTCAAGTTAGAAAGAGCCTAAATTAAAACTAAATTAATAATAAATGAAACAAAGCTGGCTGTGCTTCATAATGGACAAACTACCACCTGTGAAAAGACAACTTTCTCAAAAGATTCTGGGTGCAGTGACCTCAGTAATATTTGACCAATTGAACTGACTGAAAACCTTCATATTTTTCAGCATAAACCTTTTTTTAAAAAAAAAACCCTACCACCTTTTGCATTCCTTTATTGTGTTTCTTGTGTTTGTGTGTTCTATTACTATTCTATTATCATTCATTTAACTTAACTTAATTCATCTCATACTAACACAACCTCCACCCCAGACACAAAAAGGTTTCTTTAATGTAAAAGACAAACATGGGTCCACTGACCTGCCTGGACTCAGCTTTTCCATATCGCAGCTTCTTTGCAAAGTGCTCACAGTTCCATGCCACGATGTCGTACGGCTTCTTCTTTCCCACCAACTGAAGCGCCTCCTTCACAATGATATCTGTTTGATGGGGCTCGTACTTCTCATCCAGGTCATTGTTGACTTTCCAATCGTCGTTTCCTACCACATCACTTAGCTTCTCTTTCTTCCCCACGGCCCTCTGAGCTGCGACCGACATCACACTGCTGGCCCCAGCGCCAGCGACTTCAGCTGTAAATCAAATGGGTGTCAGAAGAAAGACAAAAAAAAAAATTGCATGGGATTATACACTAATTATGGTGACATACTTGTGGTTTATTAATTATAAATTGGTTTATCTAAACAAGCAATCTAAGTAGTATCAAGGGACTCACAGGGTGGTACCAAGTGAACAACTAAGCCATCACCAATGTACACAGCCCAGTGCTGATAGCCGACTCGGAAGACCTCAATCAAGTCCCCAGGCTCTGGTTTCTGATTAGACTTTGACAAGAACAAACAGGAAACATGTTTGACTTTGGAACAGACAGTACATTTGAGAACTCTGACATAATCTGTGTTACACAGAAACGCACAGAAAATATAAGACTTGAATCATAAAGCTGATAAATGAAGCAGGTAACATTGAGCTAAATTGCCTTCATTGACTGAACAAGTGCAGCATCTACACATGCAGAAGAAGGCAGCATGCAAATGTAAAATTGGTTTGTAGATTGCCAATGAACCACAGATAAAGACAAAGAAGAAGACTGGAAAGAAGATGATGAAGGAGAGGACGATAGAGAAGAAGATGAGGAAGTGGCAGAAGAGTATTTAGTATTCTGATCCAGTGATAGTTTCCTAACCTCTGACTGGCCCATTTCAGGTTGTTTAGTCTGTAAACCTTTAACTGGTTTCACCTTCCAGATGACTCTCAGCACCTGCAGGATCTGGGTCTGTACTGTGGGAAATGGCACAACAATAACGGAAAATGTAAATTAAATTAATTATTTAGTTTTGGTTTCCTTGTTTATTATATTTTCCATTTTGGGCTGAAAATAGGAAAATAAGCACCAGTTTTCAATGTTTGGTGCATACAGACAAACAGAAAAACAAAATATTGACTCGTTTGCCAGATTAAATGGTAAATTGAATGATCAGATGATACACGGACCTGTTTGGTTGTATATTACAATAACTAGTGCAGTGCCCGTAAGAAAAGTGTATTCCTATAAAAAAGTGGGAGGTTAAGGAGCTTTTTCATGGATGGCAAAATGAGGCTGTGTTTGAAGGTGAGACGTCAGGGATATTTAGGTTTTTGTGAAATCCGATATTCCAGGGTATAATTGGCTGTCTTTGACTATTTTTGATTTTGCCATTATATTTCATCTTAAAAGCTATTTATTTATTTTCAGCACAACCTCATATGTGTGACTGTACAGTTATTTTTTAATTTGACATATTGTATTAACACAATGGACCTAAAATCACAAAAAAAAAACATGAAATCCGAGTAGAAAAAGTTAGATTTTTTTACTGTGAAAACCACAAATATGTTTAACAAACCATTTTATTTTTTTATTTTTTTTTACTTATAATGCAAATATAAATTGTTGTTTATCTAAATGTGTGCATACATTTAAAAAATTTACAAAGTCATATGTAACTATTTACATTTCAATGCAGGCAATGCTCAGGTCTGCCTGTGCTCCTTCCAGCTGAATGAAGAGCTGCACTGCCTGCTCCACATTCAGCTTCTCCTCATTATTCTGACTCATTAAACAAAAAAACGACTCCACTACTCACTTAACACACTACACCAAACACTACATAACACACTAACTACACACTCCAAACATGCTAAATGTCACAAATCTCTCAACTCTCACACACACCGACCGTCGTTGCATGTCAATCATCCGCCTACGTCCCTCCCACAACTTCCTGTTCCTCAACAACCAAACTTGCTGCTTGGACACTTTTGTGACAAAAGCCCGTTTTTACCGTTTCTTCCTGCACCAGACACAAAGCAAACGTGACGGCAATGTTCGCGAAAAAGCGTGGCGGACATTATTTACCCTAGGTCCGGTTTTGGACGTGCCGATGCTTTCCGGTCCGTCGCTTCGGGAAGTGGGCCGTGTAGCTAGCGGCTAGTAGCTAGCTGCTAGCTAGCGGCTAGCTACACACGAACATCCACAGATTCCGATTCCACTTTGTTGTCTGCGCGTCTCCGGATCTCCTCAGACCCGAACAGACTCGGTTGGACTCGTTTAATCTCATTAATCCACAACAGTCAGTTTAGATGCACAGAACAGAACAGAACCGAACCGCCGGCAAAATCCCGGTCCAGCTCCCGCCGCTGCAGGTATAAATCTGCTTGTTTCTCAAGGTGGGGGGTTGCGGTGGGCTCTGCAGTGATTGGCTCTGGTGCACGCGTTGCCACGGTGTGCAGTGATTGGCTCTGGTGCGCACGTGACTGTAGTGGCTCCGGTGGACAATGCTCGTGGAATTTGTAAAGCATTTATGAAATAATTTATTAACGGTATCATTGCAGCCCAAACAAATGCGAAATAGCACACCCTTGAACCACGCAGCAGCCATGTTGAAACTCTCAGGTCAGTCTGATCCTGATCCGCAGAGATATTTGAGGAATACACACACACACACACACACACACACACACAGACAGACAGAGGTTACTTGCTTTTACAGAGAGATAATCTAATTCTAATAAAACAAAGACAGAAAAACACAAAAGGTCAAACGCTGAACGCTGACTGGTTTACTGAGGGTCCGTGTATCTTTTGGTCATTGGATGTTCCTTTCAGAAACGGGTATTAAAAAACAAAAAACTAGTGGTTATTTGATTTTCGTTTTAGAATATACAAATTAAACTTGAAATACAAGGCGTTTTTCTTTTTCATGGTCAAAAAGGGATGAGCGAAATTATAAAAATGATTCGATTTTCATTTTCTATTTCATATAACAAAAAAAAAAAAATCACTAGAAAACTGAAACGGAAAAAAGGCCTGTTTATTCATATTCTGAGACCGGATGTTGTGATGGCAATCTACCGTGACACATAACGTCACGACGCGTCTTCATCTAGACGCAGGTCGAGAAAATGTTTTCTGGCAGTATTTATTCAGTTAAACCGCTCTAAAATGCATATTTATTTAGGTCATATTTGCCCTGATATTATTTCATCATGTTGAAAAACAGTCACTTACGGGACGCGATGCCAATTGGACGTCTTCATCTAGACACAGGTCGAGAAAATGTTTGCTGGGTACTGTACCTCAGTCTTCTTACTTCACGTGTTTCTTCCTCTTCTCCCTCTGCTTTTCCTTCACTGGGGTGCCGGATGGTTTCAGTCTTTTGGACCCTGTGGTTCTGCTACAGTATCAGTAACTCTCTCTCTTGGTCTTGGGGTCTCGGTGCGTTCAGATTCAGGCAGCTCGCCTCTCGACCCGCCCCCCTCACAGGGGACAGGTACAGTGCACCGAGCCAGAACCCAGCAAAAAGGCTTCTCCGTTATTTAATAGTCTTTGCTATGACGTTATGGTGCTATGGGCTTATATAATATTTCGAAATAGTAATAGTAATAACAGTGGTGAAAAAAATAACAAAATAAAAAAATAAAAATGACGGCCTAGCATATGCCTATACTGCCTATATGCCCAGGGCCGGCTTTGATCATAACACTCTGCAGAGACTGTACTGATGTCAATGAGAAATAACTCTTTAAAATGTATAAGTCAGGTATTGCTCTTTGTCCACATATTCTAGTACAACACTTTATCAACTGTATTCACACAGCTATTGTTTAAGAGTAGTCAAATAACTTTATCACAAAAAGCCAGACTCATCTATGTTGTACATTGAGGCATTGTTTGCCAGATAGATAGATGGATACTTTATTCATCTCGAGGGAAATTTTGGACATCTAGTAGCTTATACATACGCGCATATTTCCCCCACGTAAAAAACAGATCACTCAGAGAAATATATAGCAAAAGTAAAAAGAATGTGAAGAAGAAAGTTCAGGGATAAAATCAGTGCAAACTCCGCTCGTTGTTACCAATGGTCAATGGCTCCCTGTCGGAGGCACGTGTTAAAGAGGCTCCACCAGTTCCACGGCACAGGCTTTGAGTAATCAAGGAGACACCTTATCAGGGCCGGCCACTTTCCGAGTTTTTATTCTCTTCAACTCTGCTCTAACCTGGTCTGCCGTGATGTTGCTCTTAACCCTTCAGGGTCTTCCCTGAGGCTGAAGGGTCTTCTCAGAGAACCTGTCCTGCGGGACAGGGATGAGAATATGGATCGCAGTGAGAGTCAACATTCAACAGTATGTTATAACAACACTCTGATTGTTACAATATATGGTGTTCCTTCTTTCTCTTCTTTTTTTTTTTTGTCATAGCACAAGTATGATGTCGGCTCAGGCACAGCAGTTCTAATTGTATGTGACTACTTTATTAAGGAGCTCATTCGATTCCGGGCCCAGCTTCTGCCGTCAGCGCTCCATCTCCTCTGAGACTGTGTGCACAGTCGGCTACAATCACACGCTTATGTGCACTTTGGAACATGTTTTGCTGACTGTAATCCTGTTCTGTTGTCCGTTGAAAGATCCCTTTCAACATTTTTTCGATGTTGGAGAACAAAATCCACAGTCCATGTTCTTAAAGTTCAATTGAATCTAATATGAGGCTTCAGTCATCCAGCTTAGACAAATAAGGTTGATGTGTTCCAAGATTACAGTCTTCCCACTAGACAATTCCCTCTTTTTGTCTCTGTCCTTTCAATGAATCTCAACACAAAGCTTATCACAAAAAGCCATACCCACATTGTTTGTTGCGCAAGAACATTCTCATCAGTGCTGTTAAGCAACACCTCTTTTAAATTGTGTGCTTCTTCCTGAAGGTCTGTGTCAGGGGAAATCTTTCAACACATTAGGCATCTGATTATGAATGACTTTGGTAGACTACTAAGAGTATGTATAACATTCTATGATTGTTATGAAATAAGTAGTTTTTTGTTGCTCCCCTCTCACATGCATGATGGTGCCCCATTTAATTAATTACCACTTGTGTGTCTCTACCTATTAACTGACTCATTCCCTTCAGGGAATCAACAGCATTTTATTAGCTGTAAAGTACATTTATCATAAAAAGACATACTCTCATTGTTTGTTGCACGTTTAAGAATATTATCATCATCGACATTTAGCAAGATTTCCTTTAAATTGTGTGCTTCTTCCTGAAGGTCTGCCTCAGGGAAACTTTTCAACAACGTCGGTATCAGAATATGAATCCCTCCGGCAGTCTTCATTCAACAGTATGTATAATATTCTATGATTGTTATAAAATAAGTTGTTTTTTGTGTTGTTGTTGCTCCCCTCTCATATGCATGATGGTGCCCCATTTTAATAAATTACCACTTGTGTGTCTCTACCTATTAACTGACTCATTCCCTTCAGGGCTCAGTACAACTCTCATGCAATCAACACTCTGTCTCCTAGACCGCTGCGTACGCAGAATCAGAAACAATTATGCTGCCTAAAAGCAAGCTCCACCAAAGCATCCAAGAGAGCAGCTGTAGAAGTGGAGAACATAAAAGCTATGCTAGCTGGTTCAAATTGTACAGCATATTTTTCCTTTTTCCTTCTTTTTACAAAAACCTACATTGCTCCTTTATCATTGTGCTTCACACCAATAATACAGTTTGTGGCTTCTTATCAAAATGCTTTGAAAGCAATAAGTGAACAGTTATGACAGTGGTATTTGATGATGTATGATTACATTCAATACTGAAACCAGCCTGAGTCACATAGTCACACAGCAGCCATTTTCTTCTGACATCAAGTCAGGGTGGGAGGCTCATCTTTTTGATAACATTATTTGGACTTCCCACCCTGAGCTTGACGTCAGAGGAAAATGGCCGCTATGTGTAATGCTGCAGAAAGAAAGACTACCATCCAGATTCACACAAATTATTCTTTATTCAAAGCAATGACAGAGATTTTAATGTCAGAGGAAGTCAGAACTTTATAGACTCAATTAACAAACAATCAGCGGGGATATGTCAGAAGACAAGTACAGAAGTATTAAATTAGTTCAGTCATCATGAAACTGAGTTCATGGAGGTGCTCTTACAATAAAGAGTGTGTGGGACATTACAAGACATGTCTGTGATATATAATTAGCTCATTTTGATTGTTTAAGACATTCTTGTCTTATCATGTATTGGCAAAAATGAACTTTCTGGATTTCAGAGACATTCAGATTTGATTCAAGGAGCTTTTTCACCCTTTTGAATTTCTTATCAAGTAAACAAGAAAATCGTTAAAAAAGATCATCTAAAATCTTTTTTAAAAATGTCATCTTGGCATGTTAATTAAAAAAGGGAAACGTTTTAAACAGGAGGAGAGTTGGAAGAAGAATTCTGTCCGTCTGTCTATAGACCTCTGAAGAATTTGACTGCAATCACACTATGTGTAGCTACTGCATCAAGCACCTGTGGAGAGCAACAAACATCTTGAAGTTAGAAGATGAGCAGAGTTTTATTGACAATCTAAAGTCCTTTAAAATCATTCACAACACTGGGAATCATAAAGTTTTAAAAACCAAAGAATCACACTTTCAAAACAACTGGCTACATCCTGTCTAACATTGTTAACTCTTCTTTTTTTTTTTTAGCAAAGCTACAATAACAGTCTTGTTTGTAAAAAATTAAAACAAAAAATGGGTGCACTGACCTGCCGGGACTCAGCTTGTCCGTACCGCTGGTTGGTTGCAAAGTGCTCACAGTTCGAGGTGTAGACGGAGTACTCTATCACCGTGTCCACCTGCCTGAGCGCCTCCTCCACAATGATGCGAGGTGAGCGGGGTCTGTACTGGTTGTCCAGGATGTTGTTGATTTTCCATCCATTGTCTCCCGCCACCTCCTGCAGCTTCTGTTTCCTCACCATGGCCTTCCCAGTTGGGACAGACATCAAGCTGCTGGAAGCTGCACCTGCACCTTCAGCTATGAATAAAAAGAGAAACAGACAGAGTTTGTGCAGGATTATGAACTGAATATTGCAACATATTTTTAGTGGTTTATTAATCATGAATCAGTTCAAACAAATAATCTAATTTGATAATCTGGTCTGTGAATGTTACAGTGACAGCAGGCTGTTATTATTCCAGACTCTGACAGGTCAGGATTAGAGAGTAGCAGTACAGACAGAGGACTCACCGCCTGGTGGCAATGTCACATGAACAACGTCATCATCACCAACATACACAGCCCAGTGCTGATAGCCACCTCGTAAGATCTCAATCAAGTCTCCTGGCTCTGGTGTCTGCTCAGACTTGGATGAGAACAAACAGGAAACATGTTTGACTTTGAAACAGACTGTTTGGAAACAACTGCAGTACATTTAAGAACTCTGACATATTCTTGGTTAAGTATCCAACTGTAAAGTTGGTTTGTAGATTGTCAATGAAACACCAATAAAGACAAAGATGAACGAAGGAAGAATGAAAAAGACAACAGAGAAGAAGATGACAAAGATGACAGAGAAAATGAATAAGACAAACTGGAAGACAAATAAGATAAAGATAACAAAGAAGAAGAAAATGATGAAGAACCAGAAAAAAACAGAGAAGAAGACAAAACATCACAACGAAGAAGATGAAGAAAAAGCAGACTGAGAAGGAGACAAAGAAGTGGCAGACGACGAATCAGCGGACGATGAAAAGACACAGAGAAGACAAAGAAGTGGCAGAAGATGATTTAGTATTCTGATCCAGTGATAGTTTCCTTACCTGTGACAACCAGTTGCCCATGTCAGCGTTTGTTTCGTCTGTAAACCTTAAACTGGTTTCACCTTCCAGATGACTCTCAGCACCTGCAGGAACAAATCATTTTATTAGCACACAACATGAGATAAAGAGAGAAGTAAATGTAATGTTGAGGCATCATTGATGTGCGAATTGTGTTAGAAAACAGTAGTAGTAGTCTTTATTTAAAGCTTTTATTAGTTAGGGCAGTGGTTTTCAAACGTGTTGTGTCAAAGGCACACCTGTATTCATATCTGTGTAAAATAGCCTCATCAAATTAGCTTTATCATCTGTTGTTTTAGTTTAGTTTTACATTTTTTCTGAGGTGTCGTTTTTTTTATCTTTATGACATTTGTTACAGCTAATGTGGTCAGCTCATCTTAGTTCAGTTTAGATTTACAGTAACATCTCTTGAACAAAATAACAGACACACCCTAAATCCACAGTCCCAACATGTTTACTCTGCACCTCTCTAAACCAGCTTGAGGTGTCAGGACCAGGGCTGAGAAAAATATAATGAGAGGAGGTGAATAAAGTCGAGAGCCCAGAATAAACTTGACATTTCAAGATAAAAGTCGACCCCGACAGACTCAATTTTAAGTAATTGAGCAAATAAACAAAATAATACAAATGCTGCAGGTTCTAACTAGAAAAACAGTCCTTGTTTAAAGCATCGCTCTGAAAAAAGATTTTAACAGAAACAATGCTGACCTTCATAAAGCAGGATTTATAGGTGCTGTCATGTAGGCAACTGGAATCACAGTTTCAAAAACAACTGGCTACTTCCTGGCTAACACTGCTAACCCTTCTCTGTTTTTCACCACAGCGACAGAAAGAGTCTTGTTGGTAAAAATGGGTCCACTGACCTGCCGGGACTCAGCTTTTCAGCAGCGCAGCTCGGTTACAAAGTGCCCACAGTTCTTGCTGCAGAGAGAGTATGGCATCATCTTGCCCACCAGCATTAACGCCCCCTTCTCAATGATGCCAACTGAGCAGGGCTTGTACTAAGGGCTGGACTGTGACCAAAAAATGGCCCTGGCATTTTTGGCCATGGGGGCCCACCATTATTATTTATACGATATGTGGAGGCACACGACATACCAGAGGATATATACGAGCATTCCGTTGTTTCAAAATGAAGCGCAGTAGCATACATGGAAGACAGTAACCATGTTCAAAAATTGATACGCTCTTTCACTATCACTACTTGATACGACTTTCGTCTTGGGAGGGTGACACAATTCCCATGTCACAGCAGAAACACTGCTAGAGATGTATTTTCAGTGTTTAATGAAATATACTGTTTATACAAATACACAGTTATGCCCACAATAAGACCATATATCCATGTAAAATAAAGAGCTCCTCACCAAGAAAAACAGAGAGAATGAGAGAGAGACAGATGGAGAGAGAGATGCAGAGACAGGCAGACAAACGAAAGAAAGAGAGCAGGGATCAGTTAAGGTATAGTTTAAATAATATTTAGGTGAACAGAGAGATAATAGCTTATTTTGTATGCTGAGACAAAAGACTGCATGGACCTCGGAGCTCTGAGGGAGACAGAAAGCAGAGGTGAGGTCAGATATGCTAGATTCCTCTGATACTGTCTCTTCTAGAATTAAAATAAGAGCTATTTAGTGAACTCACAATGAAAGAAAAAGAACGCATGTAAACTCCACATCAGGGAAAGGCAAACTTTCACTCCAGATATGCCCAAAGGGGAGAGAAAGAGAGGCCAGGTGGATGAAGAGAACAGTGAGAATGAGTGAGTTTTTAATTGACTATATCCTTTGTTGTACACATTTACTTCCTCTAGGGTTGTCACGATACTAAAATTTTCAACTCGATACCAATACTCAGGAAAATATTCGATACTCGATACCATTTTCGATACCACAAGTATAAAAAAAAGACCCCAAAATTTTAAAGAAATATTTTTATCAACAAGAAAAATGCGAAAATAACCTCTGTTACAACAAGTAACAATTAACAGAACCACACATTAAATATTTATAATAAAAAACAGTTGTGCAAAAAGAAACTGCAACTATGATAACTATGATTCCGAGAGGGAAGAGCATACCTTGGGTTTAGCTGCTTAATAAGTTGTTGGAACCCAGGTTTCTTCACTGTGTGAATAGGAACCTGATCCATACATATCTACTCTGCCACAGCTCTGTTTATTTTCATAGCTCCTGGGGACTTGGCATCATATTTTCGATACTTTTGAAAAAGAGTATCGTATCCGGATACAACATTTTATAATCGATCCTTTTTTGAGTTTCGATACTTTTGACAACCCTAACTTCCTCACACTGAGGCAAAATCTCTTCCCTGAAAAAGTCCTTTACAAACCCTCCAGGGATCTAAAAGTATCTGTGTACAGAGTGATTAGATAACACGATGCTATAGAGGCTATTTTACACAGATATGAATACAGGTGTGCCTTTGACACAACACGTTTGAAAACCACTGCCCTGACTAATAAAAGCTTTAAATAAAGACTACTACTACTCTTTTCTAACACAATTCCCACATCAATGATGTGATTTTCTCTTTATCTCATGTTGTGTGCTAATGAAATGATTTGTTCCTGCAGGTGCTGAGAGTCATCTGGAAGGTGAAACCAGTTTAAGGTTTACAGACGAAACAAACTGACATGGGCAACTGGTTGTCACAGGTTAGGAAACTATCACTGGATCAGAATACTAAATCATCTTCTGCCACTTCTTCGTCTTCTTTCTCTTCTTCTCCTTCATCATCTTCTTTTCAGTGTTGTCTTTTTCTTTGTCTTTATCTGTGATACACTAACAATCAACAAACTGATTCTATATTTGCATACCGCCATCTGCTGCATGTGTAGATGCTGCACTTATTCAGTGAAGGTAATTTAGCTCAATGTTAGCTGCTTTATTTATCAGCTTTATGATTCAACTTTAAAGTCTGATATTATCTGCACTTCTCTGTGTAACCCAGATTATGTCAGAGTTCTCAAATGTACTGCAGTTCTTTCCAAACAGTCTGTTCCAAAGTCAAACATGTTTCCTGTTTGTTCTCATCCAAGTCTGATCAGACACCAGAGCCTGGGGACTTGATTGAGGTCTTGCTAGGTGGCTATCAGCACTGGGCTGTGTATGTTGGTGATGGCTACGTGGTTCACTTGACATCACCACCAGACGGTGAGTCCTCTGTCTGTACTGCTACTCTCTAATCCTGACCTGTCAGAGTCTGGAATAATAACAGCCAGCTTTCACTGTAAACATTTACAGACTAGATTATCAAATTAGATTATTTGTTTGAACTGATTCATGATTAATACAACAATAAAAACATGTTGCAATATTTAGTTCATAATCCTGCACAAACTGTTTCTCTCTTTTTATTCACAGATGAAGTCTCAGGCGCAGCTTCCAGCAGCTTGATGTCTATCCCGACTGAGGTGAGGGGAGGGGAGGAAAGAGAAGCTGAGGAATGTTCTGGGAAACAGTGAATGGAAAATCACTGTCAGCCTGGACTATAAGTACACGCCCTGCTCAGCTTGCAGTCTTGAGAAGGAGGCGTTCATGCCAGTGATGGGATACTCAATTCCTTTTACTGACTTAAGTTTGTATGATTCACTCACTAAGATGAATCGGGTTTTCGAGTCACTTGAGTCGGTCACCCAGAGTGTGTACCACGGAATGTACAAACTAGGACTGTCAAAGTTAATGCATTAACGCAACTTCCTCTGAACGCCATTAAGTTTTTAGACGCGCGATTAATGCTCGGTATTTAAAAAAAAAAGAAATGCACATTGTTTGATTGACGGCCGTCGATGGCACCTGTAGTCTTGATCCAGAGGGCGGCAGAAGGATAAGAAAGGGAGTCAGAAGAAGAAGAAGCAGGGTTGGCGGTTTGGGAAAAACACATGGACTGAAAAGCGAAAGTGAAAGGAAATGGAGAAAGGACTTATGAACGGCAAATTCACCTTCTAAACACTGCAAGATGGTTCGGTCGATAGGACAAAAGTTAAATGAGTTACCACTGAATTACGTCGAGTCTCAAATATCATTTGTAAGCCACACACATGGCAGATGCAGAGAGCCCACTGCCCTCACCAAAAGCTGACATCACCATGTTTTGATCCCATTTAGGGTGAGGGGATATTTTTTGAGCCTTTTATTTTCCTGAATGATTTGAAGTGTTGAATAAACATTTTCATAAAGTAAGCATATTTGCCCTTTCTTGTGTTGTTAAAAGTATTAAGAACATGAAAAAAATACGTTGAGTTGCATTTAGAACAGAAAAAAATGTGCCAAAACAATTGCGATTAACTTGCGATTAATCGCGAGTTAACTATGGACAAAATGCGATTATTCGCGATTAAAAAAATTTATCGTTTGACAGCCCTAGTACAAACACCTCCCATGAATGGAGCCGAGCAGCACACTGCTCAGGTGAGGGAGCGGCTCTCTGAGAGCTGTGAGCTGAGAGCTGGAGCTACTGGGTCAGTCAATCCTTCCTTTTCTGTATCAGCCTGTGATACAGCTCAGCTCGGGGCAGAAAGGAAAGGACACAGGGGAGCTGAGTTGAAAAATGACCACAGAGCTAATACAGCGATTAGCTTGATATATTTACACAATTGGAGTTAGATGAACAGTTTTGTGGCATGTCTCCTCTTTGCAGTCAGCTGGCGGTAGCAGCGGTCAGTCAGTGAACGGGTTAATGGAGACAATGACTCATCGCACATCACTAGTTCATGCTAGTGGGCAAGATGATGCTGTAATATGAGGTGTCTGGAGGACAACACATTCTGACTTACTTAAGTTAGATTCAATCATGACTGACCCACTTAGTTTGAATTCAATCATGACCAATTGATTTTCGTTGTGTGAATAGAAGTCCAGGAGGTAGCTTCCAACTGTAAGGGTCAAAGGTAACAGATGATTAAGTGCTTAGTTAAGCTTGACCTGCATGCCAAATAATAAGAGATGACTAAGCACAGAGAGAACCCCTTTGTCTTCTGTTAAGTAATTTGGCAAGGGAACCAATCCGAAGAAGTGGGTGACTTTGAGGAGAGACTCTTAAAAAAGGCCCTGACAGAAGGAACGGGGGGTGGCATTTGGAAAAACCTCGTAAGAGCACAGGCTAAGGTTTTAATGGAGCAGAGGACAAGCATTTTTGGCATTGTTTTGTCCTCAGATTTGATAATATCAGAATCCGGCCGCCTCTGATCGGACTCAAGGCATTAGATTTTGTTTTAAATAAAGAACGCTCTATTTTCCACCCGGCCTTGCCTCCGTAGTATCCTTTATTATCGAACTACACGCCGACACCTTTGAAGAAGGAAGCCCAGAAACATCAATTCCCTCTGCAGCAGGAACTGTGGGCACTTTGTAAAGAAGCTGCGCTGCTGAAAAGCTGAATCCTGGCAGGTCAGTGGACCCTTTTTTTTTTTTTTTTTTTTTTTAAGAAACAGGACTCTCTCTGTAGCTGTGGTGAAAAACAGAAAAGAGTTAGCAGTGTTAGCCAGGAAGGAGCCAGTTGTTTTTGAAAGTGGGACTCCAGTTCCCTACACGCCAGCACCTATATATCCTGCTTTATGAAGGTCAGCATTGTTTCTGTTAAAAACTTTTTTTTAGCAAGGTATTTTAACCGAGGGCTGTTGTGATTTCTAGTTAGAAGAACCTGCAGCATTTGTATCATTTTGTTTATTTGCTCAATTACTTAAAACAGAGTCTGTCGGGGTCAACTTTTATCTTGAAATGTCAAGTTTATTCGGGACTTTTCGACTTTATTCACCTCCTCTCATTATATTTTTCTCAGCCCTGGTCCTGACACCTCAAGCTGGTTCCGAGAGGTGCAGATTAAACATGTTGGACCTGTGGATTTATGGTGTGTCCATCTTTTTGTTCAAGAGATGTTATCGCAAATCAAAACTGAAACTAAAATGAGCTGTAACAAATGTCGTGAACTAAAGATAAATTAAAACGACACCTTCTCTTAAGAATGTAAAACGAAAAATTGGAAACAATCATTTTGTACCTTCAAGTGTTTCAAGGTTGCTTTCCGGAAATTAAAACGGAAACTAAATCAGAGTAGTGAAAAATAATAGATTAAACTGGGAACCAAACTAAGTGTACTTAATACTACTGGCTACTGAGTGTATTGATGGGGACTGAACTAACTAGAAGAGCTGTTATGATGTCACACAACATCTGGTTATAGTGGATCATAGAAAATACATCTGATTGTTGTTACATTTATTTTTATTCACCCATTAATACAGAATTATGTTATAATTTTGTGATTAACACAAATGAACTATAACCAGCATGTTCTTATACAACCCTGTGTTGTAAAATAATAACTAAATCCACAATGTAACTTGTTTCCTGAGTAAACCAGTCAGCATTATTTTTCTTTATTTTTTTATACATATGCCCTAACTCAGTGGTCCCTGTATGGTGTGGCGAGGCACACTGGTGTGCCTTAGGAATTAGATTATTATTGTAACACACAACAAAACCACAAGTGATGAGTGAGTTTTTAATTTGCTATATCCTTTGTTGTACACATTTACTTCCTCACACTGAGGCAAAATCTGTACCCTGAAAAAGTCCTTTAAAAACCCTCCAGGGATCTAAAAGTATCTGTGTACAGAGTGATTAGATAACACGATGCTATAGAGGCTATTTTACACAGATATGAATACAGGTGTGTCTTTGACACAACACGTTTGAAAACCACTGCCCTGACTAATAAAAGCTTTAAATAAAGACTACTACTACTCTTTTCTAACACAATTCCCACATCAATGATGCCTCAACATTACATTTACTTTTCTCTTTATCTCATGTTGTGTGCTAATGAAATGATTTGTTCCTGCAGGTGCTGAGAGTCATCTGGAAGGTGAAACCAGTTTAAGGTTTACAGACGAAACAAACTGACATGGGCCAGTCACAGGTTAGGAAACTATCACTGGATCAGAATACTAAATCATCTTCTTCCACTTATTTGTCTTTGTCTTCTTAGTTTTCGTCTTCGTCCGCACATTCATCGTCTATGTCTTCTTTGTCATCTTCATCTTCTTCCTCTTATTCTCATCATCTTCTTTGTTGCCTTCTTCATCTTCCTTTTTATCATCTTCTTCGTCATTTTCTTTGTCATCTTCTTCTCTGCTGTCTTTTTCATTCTTCCTGCGTTCATCTTTGTCTTTATCTGTGTTTTATTGGCAGTCTACAAACCAATTTTACAGTTAGATTCTTAACCCAGATTATGTAAAAGTCCTCAAATGTACTGCAGTTGTTTCCAAACAGTCGGTAGCAAAGTCAAACATTTTTTCCTGTTTGTTCTCCTCCAAGTCTGTTCCGACACCAGAGCCTGGGGACTTGATTGAGATCACCCGAGTTGCTTATCAGCACTGGGCTGTGTATGTTGGTGATGGCTACGTTGTTCATGTGACATTGCCACCAGACGGTGAGTCCTCTATCTGGACTGCTCCTCTCTAATCCTGACCTGTCAGAGTCAAGTCAAGTCAAATTTATTATCCCACGGGGGGAAATTAAGTTGCAACCAGGTATTAAGAAACACACAACCAACGACACAACACACAATATAATAAATAGCAATGGAGACAGCATCACAACACATGAAAGACAAGGACGAGTACATGAAATAAAAAATACAGTGAAGGATCACAACATGGAAGGCCAAGATAATCAGCAGTTCAAAAGTCCTGTGAGAAAAAGAAGCAGAAGGTGCAATAGTGACGTCATTTAGAGCGAATTAAGCATATTAATGGCAGTACATACAAAGGAGAGTTTGTAACCAAAATGGCCAGAGCCTTCCTAAGAACATGACTGTCGTATGAGTCAAGGAGTAGAGACTGCTTCACCCCGATAACCTCGCCAGCAACACTAACAAACCCACCCAGCTTGTTTCGCTCAGTGAGGTTAAGATTGCCAAACCATACAATAACAGAAAAAGACAGGACTGACTCAATAAAAGATTTATGAAACAACGTCATCATTTTTGTGCACACATTAAACGTGTTCATTTTTCTTAAAGTAGAGACGCTGTTGGATCTTAAATAATAATAGTAATACATGTTATTTATAAGCGCCTTTCAGGTCACCCAGGACACTTTACAGAAACAAACAGCAGTCAAACAACAAAGTGAAGTATACAAATAAAGTATACATAAAACAAATAATAAAAGCATTACAAATCATCATCCTCTTATGGATAGCCTCTGCATTAGTCTGGAAACACAATTTATTATCCAGCACAGTTCTTCACAGGTATTTGTAGCTTTCCACTACTTCCACCTCCAATCCCCCTCTCCCTGTAGACTTGGGAGTAGGTGCAGACACGTTAAATTCCAGATAGGACTCCTTACACCAAGTGACAAAGTCATTCACCACTGGGTCATGATCTAATTCCGTCCCTTTAGCAGGCTAATTATGACAGAGTCATCGGCAAACTCGACGATTTGTCTGTTGTCAAACTGACTTCTGCAACTGTTAATGTATAGAATGTACAAGAGAGGTGAAAGCACACACCCCTGGGGAGAACCAGTGGACCAGATCATCAAATTAGATTATTTGTTTGAACTGATTCATGATTAACAAACCACTAAAAACTATGTTGCAATATCTAGTTCATAATCATGCACAAACTCTGTCTGCAGGTGCAGCTTCCAGCAGCTCGAGGTCCGGCCCGGCTAAGAAGGCCATGGTGAGGAAGCAGAAGCTGCAGGAGGTGGTGGGACACCACAAATGGAGAATCAACAACATCCTGGACAAGAAGTACAAGCCCCGCCCACCTCAGATCATTGTGGAGGAGGCGCTCGGGCAGGTGGGCAAGATGATGGAGTACTCTGTCATCAGCAAGAACTGTGAGCACTTTGCAACCCAGCTGCGTTACGGAAAAGCTGAGTCCTGGCAGGTCAGTGGACCCATTTTTTGTGTGGCTGTGGTGAAAACAGAGAAGAGTTAACAATGTTAGAGAGGATGTTGCCATTTTTTTAAAAGTGTGACTCTTTTTAATGCTCCATATTTCCCAGAGTTGTGAATGATTTTAAAGGACTTTAGTTTGTTAAGAAAACTCTGCTCATCATCTAACTTCAAGATGTCTGTTGCTCTCCACAGGTGATAAATGCAGAAGTGGCAGCTGGTTTCGCGCCCCTTTATGTGTTTCCAGCGATCGCTTTGTGGTTCCCTGTATCGATTGTAGCTGCAGCAGTACTCATCAGCAGACGATAGACAGACTGACAGACATTTTCTTCCACCTCTCCTCCTATCTGAAACTTTTCAGTACGGTACACCTCCTCTTTATTGTAAGAGCACCTCCATGAACTCAGTTTCATGATGTCTGAACCGATTCAACACTTCTGTACTTGTCTTCTGACATGTCCCCGCTGATTGTTTGACAATTTAGCTGGAGTCTATAAAGTTCTGTCTTCCTCTGACATTAAATTGTTTGTCATTGCTTTGAATAAAGAATCATTTGTGTAACTTTGGATGGTAGTCTTTCTTTCCAAAACATTTCATACAGCAGCCTTTTTCCTCTGACATCATGCTCAGGGTGGGAAGTCCAAATAATGTTATCACAAGGATGAAGTCGTTTGCAGAGAATCTGACAAATAGTTATCAATTCACAGCTACATAATTAATCAGAAGTCCAGGGTCTTCAGGAGCTTGATCAACAGATCACCAGCAAAGCCTAATAACTATTTATCGAGATCACTCACGATCAGTTGAGGTGATCTTTTCTATTGATAAAAACAAAAGTAGCTTACTGGAAGATTATTATAAATAGATACATTAAATAAACCTCTTGAATCAAATCTAAACATCTCCATCTGGAGTTTATAATGTTTTATCTTCCTCTGACATTTAAATGTTTGTATTTGTTTTGAATAAAGAATAATTTGTGTGATACTAAATGAGACTTTCTGTCTGCGACACAGCGTCCCCTCACACCTCGTGATCCCTCAGTAAGGTTTTAGTTTTTGATTTCTTTATTCATGGTTTCAACTGTTCGCTTATTTTCCTTGACCACCTTTGTTTATTTTAATTTCAAGCCACTTTTAATTAGAATGAGCATACTGTACTATAATAATGTTACTGTGTGGAAACAGGCCACATTGAACTCTTGTCTTTATCTTGTCCAACTCTATTGTCATTGTGTGTATAATACAATAACAATTAAGTAACCTATTATTGTCGTCTTATGCTGCAGCTCAAATTGTCAGAAGCTGGAATAAGCTAGAAACATTAAACACGTCCTAATAACTGAAGAAAATATGCAAATGCTTCCCAAGAATGATGAGCCCAAACAGCCACATGGTGGAGCTGTGAATAAGCACAATAATGATCATTTTGGAATCTGGATATCAGACGGACACAAATTAATTCCTCTCATTTTCTCAGCCCTGGTCCCAACACCTCAAGCTGGTTTAGAGAGGTGCAGAGTAAACTTTTTATTTATTTGGGATTCAGGGTGTCAGTTAATTTGTTCAAAAGAAGTTATCGTAAATCTAAATTGAAACTAAATTGAGCTGAGAAAAATGTCAAATTAAACATTGAAAACGATCATTGTAAAGGTGTTTTTGTACCTTTGAGTGTTTCTTTCATTTTTTTTCAAGGTTACTGACCGGAAATCAAAAGAGAAACTAGATGATGTAGTGGAAAATTTGTTCGAAACAGTAAATGATGCACTGACACTGACATAAACTGGGTCATACAAAGATAATGCAAGACTTTAAGCCTGTTTTCAAACCAATTATATCATATTCTATATACAATAACACATTGGATACATGCTATAACAGTGGCATAGTTAAAAATAATTGCAGTAATAGAAGAAATCTTGAAGTATGGCCTTATATCTCCCTAGATTTTCAGTATCTGAAGTCTTATCAGTATCTGATTAGGTAGCTGTGAAATGATAACTATCTGTCAGCTTTCCTGCATACCACTTCATCCTTGTGATAACATTATTTGGACTTCCCACCCTGAGCATGACATCAGAGGAAAATGGCCGCCATGTGAAATGCTGCAGAAAGAAAGACTACCATCCAGAATCACACAAATTATTCTTTATTCAAAGCAATAGAAGACAGAACTTTATAAAACGCTAAGTTGTCAAACAGTCAGCGGGGACATGTCAGAAGACAAGTACAGAAGGGCTGAAGTGGTTCAGATGTCATGAAACTGAGTTCATGGAGGTGCTCTTACAATAAAAAGAGTGTGTGGGGCATTACAAGGCATGTCTGTGATATATAATTAGCTCATTTTCATTGTCTAAGACATTCTTGTATTATCATTTATTGGCAACAATGAACTTTTTGGACTTTTGATTCAAAGAGCTTTTCACCCTTTTGAATCTCTTATCCATCAATTTAAAAAAAAAAAGCTTTAAAACACTTATCTAAAAATATATTTTTGTAATTTTCTTGGCATCTTAATTAAAAAGATAGGAGGAGAGGTGGAGAGAAATGTCTGTCCGTCTGTCTATTTTCTTATTAAGAATGCAAGTCCAACTGCTGATGCCACCGCTATAGGGCCACCTGCAACCGCAATAATGACGATGGCAGCACACATGAAAAGCATTTGTTTTGCTTTTTCTTTCACCTGTGGAGGGCAAAAAACATCTTAAAGTTAGAGGATATATCTATGTTTTCGTGACAATCTGAAGTCCTTTAAAATCATTCAGCACTCTGGGTAAATATAGAGTTTTAAAATCCAAAGAACCAGACTGTAAAGAGTCTTCTTTGTAAGAAAATTGTGTCCACTGACCTGCCGGGACTCGTGTTTTCCATAACGCAGGTTAGTTGCAAAGTGCTCACAGTTCTTGGTGTAGACGGAGTACTCCATCACATTGCCCACCTGCCCGAGCGCCTCCTCCACAATGATATGAGCTGAGCGGGGCTCATAGTCCTTGTCCAGGATGTTGTTGATTCTCCATGTGTTGTCTCCCAACACCCCCTTCAGCTTCTCTTTCCTCACCATGGCCTTCTCTGTCGGGACAGACATCAAGGCGTTGGAAGCTGCACCTGAGACTTCAGCTATGAATAAAAAGAGAAACAGACAGAATTTGTGATGGATTAAGAACTAAATATTGCAACATGATTTTTAATGGTTTATTAATCATGAATCAGTTCAAATAAACAATCATATTTGATAATCTTGTCTGTAAATGTTACAGTGACAACAGGCTGTTATTATTCCAGACTCTGACAGGTCAGGATTAGAGAGTAGCAGTACAGACAGAGGACTCACCGTCTGGTGGCAATGTCACATGAACAATGTAGCCATCACCAACATACACAGCCCAGTGCTGATAGCCACCTCGGGTGATTTCAATCAAGTCCCCACGCGCTATTGTCTCATCAGCCTTGGACTAGAGCAAACAGGAAACATGTTTGACTTTGCAACAGACTGTTTGGAAATAACTGCAGTACATTTAAGAACTCTGACATAATCTGGGTTACACAGATATGCATATATAGAATCAGACATAAAGCTGATAAATAAAGCAGATAACATTGAGTTAAATTGTCTTCTTTGACTGAACAAGTGCAGCATCTACACATGCAGCAGATGGCAGTATGCAAATGTAAAGTTGGTTTGTAGATGAACCACAGATAAAGACATAGAAGAAGACAACACTGAAAAGAAGATGATGAAGGAGAAGAAGACAAAGAAGTGGCAGAAGACGATTTAGTATTCTGATCCAGTGATAGTTTCCTAACCTGTGACAACCAGTTGCCCATTTCAGTTTGTTTTGTCTGTAAACCTTAAACTGGTTTCACCTTCCAGATGACTCTCAGCACCTGCAGGAACAAATCATTTCATTAGCACACAACATGAGATAAAGAGAAAAGTAAATGTAATGTTGAGGCATCATTGATGTGGGAATTGTGTTAGAAAAGAGTAGTAGTAGTCTTTATTCAAAGCTTTTATTAGTCAGGGCAGTGGTTTTCAAACGTGTTGTGTCAAAGACACACCTGTATTCATATCTGTGTAAAATAGCCTCTATAGCATCGTGTTATCTAATCACTCTGTACACAGATACTTTTAGATCCCTGGAGGGTTTTTAAAGGACTTTTTACTTTGTGTTACTCACAAAATTATAACACAATTATATGAATGGGTGAATGAAACTAAATGTAACAACAATCAGACATATTTTCTATTATCCATTGTAACCAGATGTTGTGTGACATCATAACAGCTTTTCTAGTCAGTTCAGTCCCCATCAATAGACTCAGGAGACACTTTATTAGGAACACTTAGTGTAAAAAAAAGTTTCACTTTTTTTGAGCTTCATTATCTGTTGTTTCAGTTTAAATTTAGTTTAGTAAAGGGTATTTTATTTGGTTCCCAGTTTAAACAAATGTGTTCCACTACTTTGATTTAGTTTCTCTTTTAATTTAGGGTAAGTGACTTTGAAACACTCAAATAATACAAACACACCTTTAAAAATGATCATTTTCAATGCTCAGTTTTACATTTTACTGAGAGGGTATCGTTTTTATTTAACTTTAGTTTACAACATTTGGTCAGCTCATTTTAGTTTCAGTTTAGATTTTCGGTAACATCTCTTGAACAAATAAGGGACAACCTAAATCCACAGGCCCAACATGTTTACTCTGCACCTCTCTAAACCAGCTTGAGGTGTCAGGACCAGGGCTGAGAAAAATATAATGACAAGAAGTGAATAAAGTCAAAACGTCCAGAACAACCTTGTCATTTCAAGATTAAAGTTGACCTCGATAAATTCTCTTTTAAGATTTTAGCAAATAAACAAAATAATACAAATGCTGCAGGTTCTTCTAACTAGAAATCACAACAGTCCTCAGTTACACTGTTTGTTCGTTTGTTTGTTTTCTTACCTTTAACAATGATGTCCAATATCTGACACACCTGCAAGAAGCCCACCACCAAACTTCAGCTGTGTGTCAGTGAGCTGATAGTTGCTGTATTTATTCAGGTGGAGCAGGAAACTTTCAGAATAAAAGCATAACCCAAAGGTAACAATGTCCACTCGCACATCTAACACAGACTAATAACACAAATGTAGCTTAACCCTTGTCAGGCATTCAGGTCATACAGGTCATTTTTTCAGACTCAGACTCACTGGCCTCGGCTCATTTTCTGTGAAGAACATACATCGGAACACACTTTCAATGACCACACACTGCACACGCCTCATACACATTTATATTACATACAGGATGTCCGGGTCCACTGTATCGACTTTCATTTTGGAGGCTGCAGTTTTCTGTTAAATGTTTGGCAGTGTACTGGAAGGTTTTTTTAAAGTTATTATTATTTCAATGAGGGCAAAAGCAACAGAACCTCCTCTCTGTATAAAGTAATACGCCCTACCTAAAATCTACTTATTTAACCCTTGTGTGGTGTTCATATTTTTGTTCTTCAGCCAGTGTTCGTGGGTCTGGTGGACCTGCTGCATTTTGGGGTTTTTAACTGAAGCATATAGGCTATTGTTAATATTTGCCCTTTACCTTTGTTAGCTCACATTTATGAATTAAAGTGCTACTTGTTTTTTGTTTTTGTTTTTTATAAGATGTAATATAAAAAAATTGCTTATAATCAAGATGTGATTATTATATAATTTTATATAATAAGATTATGTTATAATCCACGTTGATCTCTGGTTTTATGAGGCTCCTGGCCACAGATTCTCCCATCCCTGTTCACTGTTCTCATGAGTACCACATTCTTGCCTGAAGCTGGCTGCTGACAGGCTGGTCCTGGGGCTCATCTTCATTTTGGAGCTATCTGATGCTCAATCTCATCCTCTTCTTCAAAGTCACAGTCAGAAATGTGATCCTCACATTCTGAAACCTCTTCCTCTACATCATCATCAAAAGCTTCTCTCTCTTCCAAGTACAATTACAAGCTCCTCTGAGCAGAGAATCTGTTGGCCGTCTTGATCATCTGTGGTAAGGAACCACACTGAGCAACGCTGTAGTATTATACTTATTGTGTCCCGCCCCCAATTTGCAGCTGGTATAGAGTGTGAGAAAAAAAAAGGAAAAAAAGAACAGAGGGTGAATGTGCAGGAATGTGAGAGCAGACGGTGATGGTGTGTGAATTTTGCAACAATGTGTAGAACGGCAGGTTCAGAAACACAAAACTCTCTCTCTCACACACACACACACACACACACACAAATATGAACAGCAAGACCAGAAGGGGAGGAAGGTACATAGGTCCCCACTCACAGTGGACCCGGATTACCTGTATGTATTATAAATGTGTAGGAGATGGTACAGTGTGTGGTCACTGAAAGCAGAGACATATATACACAGACGCCTCACTGAGCAGATTGGCTCGTCACTGCGATACGTCGACATCGCCACCATATTGGATGTGGCAGCTCAGCCCTGTGAACTAATAGAAGTCAATGAAATGAACTTTATAAAGCGCACTTCCACAAAGTGCTGTAATTTAATGCCTCTCATTTACACATTCACACACATCCGGATATCTTTGAGAAACAGATAAGAACCAAAAACAACGTCTGTTACGTTCTCTGATGATTATAAACGTTAACTACTCCTTATATGTTTAGTAAACAGGTAGGCAGCAAACCAAGATATGTATTTTTATAATGTTTTTATGTGTTTACAGCTGCCAATGAATGTAACGCTGTTACTGTGATGATAAATGACAGTTAAATATTTAATCTGTGTCTATAATAACCAGATCCTCACATGTAAATGCGGCATAAGACAATAATAGGTAACTTAATTATTATTGTTACAACACAATGACAATAGAGTTGGACAAGATAAAGACAAGACTTCAATGTGGCCTGTTTCCACACAGTAACATTAATATAGTACAGTATGCTCATTCTAATCAAAAGTGCCTTGAAATTTAAATAAACAAAAGTGGTTCAGGAGAATAAGTGAACAGTTAAAAACCATAAATAGAGAAATCAAAAACTGAAACCTTACTGAGGGATCACAAGGTGTGAGGGGACGCTGTGTCACAGACAGAAAGTCTCATTGAGTATCACACAAATTATTCTTTATTCAAAACAATTACAAACATTTAAATGTCAGAGGAAGATAAAACATTATAAACTCCGGCTAGATTGTGAACTCATTAAAAAGTGACATGTCATGATAAAAGTGCAGAGGTGTTAAATTAGTTCAGTCCACATCCTTTTTTTAGCTTTGGCCCCTCAGCTCATGAAGGCAATCCAACATTATAGAGTAGGTTGTAGTTTACATGACATCAAATGGCTTTTCTGTGCAATAACCACAAAATCAATTTAGCAGCTTATTTTTCTTATGGAAAACAATCTTGTTAAATTAAGTATCTGCACATGAGAACCACATTTTGGACTTAACAGATGTTTATATTTGAATCAAGCGTTTAATTCAACGTAACGTAACTTTTGTTTGAACAGTAGAAAAGACCACCTCAATGTTGTTCATCTCACATCATCATAATCCCAAAAGTATCTAAATACATCATCAAAAATATTAAAACATGTAAATATATATTATCTTGGCAGCTTTTTCTACTGGAAATAATGTTGTGCTTATATTTGCTGTGTGTAGAAATTTATAAAGTATGAGAAACTAAAGGGCCTTGATCCCAAATCAACCAGCCTGCCAGTGTTATTCAACTCAAAGAAGGCATGAGGAACCGATGGAGCAAGTTTCTCACTAAATCACAGGTGTTTGAACATAAATTACGCTGCGTTTTCTGCGGGTGATCATGATAAATAGTCATTAGGCTTTGCTGGTGATCTGTTAATCAAGCCCCTGAAGAGGCGACACTGGACTTCAATCACTGTGTGTTCTTGTTTTCTTTTTTGCTTCCTCCAAACAGAGCTCCTGCCAGAGCCACAATACCCAGACCCACCACTGTCGCCACACCTGCGACCATGACCGCTTCTCCTGCCTTACGCACCTGCAGAGGAAAATGTAACATCTTTTAGTTTGTGTGCAGCGCCCTGGTGAGCAGTCTTGACATGCAAAGCTCCATTAAAATTTATCAACACACATCCCTTATAATGTCTTTGATGGTACACCTTTTGTATTATGATGTAAAATGTAGATTATAATGTCAAAAAGGTTTGAAGAGTTGTCATTTGTGTGTTGATCCTCACGTGACAATAAATCACTTTGAATCCTTGTAACTGACCCGACATATTTTACCATGTCTTCTTCATGAAAAAAATATATACATTGATTGATATTTTGGTTTTATGATTCTATTTTCTAGTTCTTTTCTCATTTTTTTAATTAAATATTTCCCAAGTCAAACCCAAAATCCATGTCTCCATCTTGCTAAGTGGTGGTTGGACTGTGACAACACCAGTGAATATAATACCAACGGTTGATCTACTTTGATTTTTAAATACATTAGGATGCTTTAAATGAACCAAATTACTAAATGAAAATATGTCACACAACTTTTCACTTGTACATCGTGTTAAAGGGATATTCCAGTGTAAATTTAATCCATGGTCTAAATCACCGTGAAACTGTGTTCGACTCCCTCTCGAGAGATCAAGTTAGCAGACCGCTAATTTACGGAGTTTTATCAACCTCAGAAACGTCCGCACGACAACAATACTCTGCAGTAAATGGATCCAAATATAAACCACAGTTCCGCAGCTCATGGATGAAAATGTATGATTATGACTCCATGGAAAAGCAATCAAAGTTCATATGTGTCTTACCTGCCAGTTTATAACAGTTATTATCGAGAGCAGACAGGGAAAGAATGGAATTGAGCATTTCTAATCGCACTCGGTAATCGTTGCGTCGGGACTTCCCCGACCCGGAAGCTGATGGAGGAGAGTTGAAATCTGTTTTTAGCTTCACAATAGAAATCCAGCTAAGCTAGCGGAGGTTAGATACCCCGGACTATGTGCTGAGACCCTATTTGTACTATTGCTGAAGTTTAGTGCTGTTCTGAGCATTATTTGTGGCTTTTTGGTGGCGGTTTATATTTGGATCCATTTACTGCAGTGTATTGTTGTCGTGCGGTCGTTTCTGAGGTTGATAAAACACCGTAAATTAGTGGTCTGCTAACTTGATCTCTCGAGAGGGAGTCTAACACAGTTTCATGGTGATTTAGACCATGGATTAAATTTACACCGGAATATCCCTTTAAATTCAAACTTCCAGTGAAGAGAAGATCTATGTGTTATATTCTAATTGTATCCTTATCCTTTATTAGTCTCCCAGTGTTGGTTTTTGCCTTTAGCTTTTGCTTTTATTGTCCTGTGTACACAGTGTGTCCGTGCAAGAGAGCAAACTGCTCTCATTGCAACACCCTGTATAAATCAAGATGATATACAAACACAGCCACTGTGCTACATAACGGGCAAAACAAGCAAGTTTTTTAAATGGCAACTTTCTTAAAAGATTTTGGAACCCTTTTAACTTCCTCTCCCCACTTTGTTAGTTCCAAGTTGCTTCATTCCTCTATGAGCATTATCATTACTTCATATTGTTTTATAATCTGATCTCTGCTTTAACTAGCTCTACTATAGAGCTCTGACCAACTCCACATAGATCTTTCTCCCTAACAAACTTTAAATTTATGCTTATAGTTTAAGTTTACCCAAAAATGAAACTGCGTCATTTATCTATTTTTAGATCGCACATTTTTTAAGAATGTAAAAGTCAAACATGGGTCCACTGACCTGCCGAGATTCTGCTTTTCCGTAGCGCAGCTCGTTTGCAAAGTGCTCACAGTTCCCCCTGAAGACGCAGTACGGCAGTTCTGTGCCCACCAGCGCGTTCGCCTCCCTCAAAATGATGCGAGCCGGGCGAGGCTCATACTTCTTGTCAAGGCCGTTGTTGATTTCCCACTTGTTGGTACCCACAACGTCCCACAGCTCCTCTTTCTTTACCATGGCTTTCTCAGTTAGGACAGACATCATGCTGTTGGCTCCTGCACCAGGGACTTCAGCTATGAGTAGAACGGATTGACAAAAAGAGAATGAAAAACAAAATGTGTGGTTTATTAATCATGAATCCGTTCAAACAAGTTGATATTCTAGTTTGAAATGCAACAGTGACTGTGCACCGCTTTAAAAGGCTGTTATTGTGAAAGACTGGCACGGGTTAGGATTTGGGAGTAGCAGTCCAGACAGTTGTGTAATGTCGAGGGACTCACAGGGTGGTGCCAAGTGAACAATGAAGCCATCTCCAACATACACAGCCCAGTGCTGATAGGTGCCTCTGAAGATCTCAATCAGGTCCCCAGGCTCTGGTTTCTCATCATACTATAATAACACCACACACAAAAAGGTTGACTTTAAAAACAGACCGTTTGGGAGAACCTTTGACCTGACCGGACTCTTTGACACAGTCTCAGTTACACAAAGATAAGATAAAACATTTAAATTAATCAAAACACAAACACATTCAATGCTCTAACAATACATTGGATACATGCTATAAAAGCTGCATAATGTTGAAACATAACTGCTCATATTAAAACATACACAAAAATAGAAATATATAAAGGGATGATTGCCTACCAGTGTGGGAGCCATGTCAGTGTTTGATAGTTGGAGACCTTGAGTTGGTTTCACTTTCCAGTTCTAGTACATGCAGGGAGAAACCATTTTACAGACCTGATATCAGAACTCAACATGAGATAACGAGGAAAGTGCAGATGCATAACTAGTCTAACATATGATATAACTGGTATTCAAATAATAATACTTTTAAAAAAACATAAACTTGTCAGCACAACCCAAAACAGTTCTCATTTTCATATATGATAAAACATAAAAAAATATGATGAAAACCATCACACTGAACGAAACATAGGTAAAGAGATAGTAACGTTAGTTTGAGGGCATCTTATTTACTTTTTGGTCTTTGTGTTCAGATAAATGTTAACCACTACCTACACACATTTAGCATAACGTTTAACCATAAATATGACATTTAAGCGCATTTAAATGGCACTATCAATCTGCTGTAATGTAGACAAAGTGGGTCATCACATTGCCTAAAACAGAGTCGGTTCAGAAGCTGCAACATAAACCTCACGTTTTAAAGTTTTGGCGAACAATACAAGCGACGCAGCATCAAAAGCTAGCCGAGAGCTAGCGCCGTGATCAGCTCTGTGTTTACACCGTCAAAACACCGTGAACTGTCACCGGTTACGTCATCAATAGAAGGCCGTAGAATGACGACAGGCGCTCCACGCTTTATAATACGGTTCAGTTAATTTTCACATTGACAGTCTGTCTTTTTAGCCTAAGCGATAATGTTTACAAAGCGTTTTATTACCAGAGACGTCACCAGACAGCTGACACCAAAGAGCCGACACCAGAGCTCAGCTGAGAGCGATCAGCTGATTGTTGCTCCTTTTAGCCGCAGACAGCGCGACCCTTCAGAATAAAAGCATCAAACAAACGTCGAAAATGTACCTCCTACTATAACAGCACGGACTACACACACAGTAACAACAACAACAACAACAATAATAATGATGATGATGATAATAATAATAATAATAATAACAACAACAACAATAATGCACAGTTTGCTTTATTTCCGTTTTTTAACCACTTTATTTAGCTAAACCTGCACTGTTATACAGTTAAACTATCTCCGTTTGCACACACTCTAATACAGTTAATATAAGACAGTTAGTAGTACTGATGGCTGGACTATCATTTCATTGCTGTATGGGTTTTTATCCTAATATTCTTGCTTTTACTCTCAAATTCTAGTTTCCATTAGCATTAGCAACATCAGATAGTTTCTTATAAAAGATCAGTTTTCTGTGTGTATTAAACATCACATACACACACACACAAAAAAAAAAAGATTTTCCTGTTGTTTCCCGTAAAAAAGTCCTTTTGTGGCTCTATGGGTTGGATCTCATTTAGTATTTAGTTGACAACCTACACACACATTTTGAGATTAGAATTGTAATCAAATATTAAAGCAGGAAAAACAAATGAATCATGAAATACGAGACATAAACATACTAAATGTAATAACAGAAGACAAAAGACAATTTAAAAATCCTTATCAAAATGTATTTTGATATTCTTGTAGAATTGAATAATTAATTTAACATTTAAAGACAGAATAAGGACACATAGGCTAGTATTAATTGTAAAATTATAAGATCTTTCATTAATTTATTGTGTTTAGGTGTTTTAGTTAACAAGCATTTAAAGGAAAATTATATACTCAGGGCTTTCGTCAATGACTTAATTTTACCTTTGGGGATAAATTCATTAATTAATAATTTTTTGTCTCACTTAGATACAGTAACTATAACTAGAAAGAAAGAAGCGAAAAAGAAACAAACAAACAAAAAACATACAAGGAACAAAAACAAAGGAAAAACAAACAAACAAAAAGAAACAAACAAACAAACAAGAGAAAAAAGGAAAAAAGAAAGAAAGAAATCAAACAAAACAAACAAGAAGAAACAAAGCAACAATCAAGAGAAGCAAAGAAAGAAAGAAAGAAAGAAAATAACCACAAGATGTCGCTAGTGACGTCAGCTGTCTGCGACGGTTTGCCCATTTTTTGTACCTACGAAGAAGAGCTCACTTCCGGCTTTGGAGCGCCCTTTCGGAGTATTTTGTTCTGAAACTGGACAGAGGGATCAACAGAAAGCTTTCACAGTCGCCAGCGTCGAAGCCCCACAGCCGAGAGGAGGATTTAATGTGACGCCTTCATGTTAAAGGACCAAACGATGTCTGTGGTGTTTGACGGGAATCCGCTGAAAGCGATGCAGAGCTCACACACTCACACAGCGCAGACTGCCCTGAGGTGAGCGGTGGTGGGGAGGAAGCTGCTGGGCTGACAGAACTACTACATTTAGGCTCTGAAGTCAGTTTAGCACATGCGTCTTGTTTTCTCTTGAAGTTAAATGAACAAAGATCAATACTAGTCTGGTCTGTAGAGCCAGCTCGTGTTGAAAGTTACTCTGCCACATTAGACGTCAGGGGCTGCAGTGAGGACTTTTTCAGTTAATCGATTATCCATTTATTAAAGGATCAACAAAGACATCTACACATGACAAGCTGTTGGAGCCCAGCGTGTGGTTTGAGAGATGTTATTTGTCCGGAGAAACACCCCTGGAACACAAATTACAAAGTAGTAAATTACGAAGTACAAATTATATTAATTAGAGAAAAGCTAATATTTGTGGAGAATGTTGTGTATTTTAATTTTATAAAAGAGTTTATTATCCCCATTATTAATCATTTTCCTGTTGATTGTAAGGTTAGTATATATGGCTGTTAAATAATACTGCTATAATAAGATATTTATATATACATTATATATATCTTGGTTTGTTTTAAGATATATTTAGAATAAGTATGCTGATAAATGGATAATGAATATAGTTCTTACTTATTGCCCTATACTGTTCATTTTATTTTTGATAAAATGAGAAGAATTGGGACAGTAAATCAGTCATTTGGTGTATAACATGTCAAAAAAAGTGAAAAATGCCAAGACTTCATAGAGCCCATGCTCCAGCTGGCTTTCTCTGACTTAAACCTCCGGACCCAGACATTTAACTCAAACAGAACCGAAGCAATTTCTGACATTTGGCAAGCTGGACAGAGGAAGCTTGTGTTTCTCATCCCTTTCCTCATCATGTTGTGCTCGTGCTGAACTCCTTTTGTCCATCCTTCTCCTCTAGCGCCCAGGAACTGTCCCAGGAGATCAAGTCCTTCATCAGTGGCGTTGACACCGTTCAGGGCCGGAAGCTCAGTGTCCGGGAACACGCCCGCTGTGCTGTGCGCCTGCTGCGCTCCGTCCCGGCCTGTCGAGGGGCGGTGCTGGAGCATCTGAGGGGCGTTTATGATGAGCACGTCTCCGCCTTCCTGCACAACCTAGAGACAGAGGGTGATGGCAGCTCCGGGGTCAGCTCCAACCTGGAGGACATCATACAGGTGTGATGACACAGGAACCATGAAAATTACAACGGACTAATAAATATTCAAACATAACAGGCCATGCTGCTGCTTTTCTCTTAATCATGTGATAATAAACCTGAATATTTATTGTTTGTTGTTTTGTTTGCCCCAGTATTTTGTCTGTTGAGCTAAAAGTAACTCAGTACTTTTGATACAACTTTTGTGTAAGTTTCTTTCTCTGAATCAAAATGTCTGAATCGTTCTTATGAGCTCAAAGCACATCAGTATCCAGACCACAACAGGTCTGACTAACCTAACCCTTGTTTTCTTTCTTTAATGAAAATACAACCCAGAAGATGTTCTTAATTATTTCTGTTTGTCTGTAGGAGGTTCATGGCGTCCTGTCAGAGTTCATCCGGCTCAACCCGCGGGCCTGGGCCCCTCTGGTATCCGCCTGGGCTGTGGACCTCCTGGGCCAGCTGAGCAGCAAGCATGCCGGCCGCAGGGTGGCCCCTCACTCCTCCAGCCTCAATGAGCTGCTCCAGCTCTGGATGTCCTGTGCTGCCACCCGCTCCCTCATGGAGGCCTACTCCCAGTGTTTGGCCGCCATGCTGGCCTGGTGCCCTGACGCCTGTGTGGATGCGCTGTTGGACACCTCCGTTCAGCACTCCCCGCATTTTGATTGGGTGGTGGCTCACATCGGCTCTGCCTTCCCAGGTACTATCATCAGCCGAGTCTTGGCGTGCGGACTCAAGGACTTCTGCTCTCATGGCGCTAAGGACCAAGGGCTTCTTGTGATGGGAGCAGATAAAGGCAGCAGAGTCCCCAAGATTGGCTCGGTGGTGGGAATCCTCGGACACCTTGCGGCGCACCACTCGGACAGCATCAGGAAGGAGCTGCTCAGGATGTTTCAGGAGAGCCTGACTCCATCGAGCCCCATGTCTCCCACTTCATCCTCAACGTCCTGGGAAAATTCCCCTCAACTCCGTCGTGCTGCAGTTCCATTTCTGCTGCAGCTGGCTGCAATGTCCCCCAACCTCTTTGGTGCCGTGTCTGCAGAACTGGTAGAGCTGCTGCGCCCTCCTGTCCTGCTCCACCTGCAGGCGTTGCTGCAGGGTCTCCCCAGAGAAGAACTAGATAACATGCTAGGGCTGGCAGTCCACCTCATAAGCCAGAGCCCATCAGGAGGTGCCCGGGTCCTCCGTTTTCTGGCGGACACAGCCACTCCCGCCTCAGTCATCATCTCCGGCCCTACACCCTCCCCCCATGAAGGAGTCAGAGAAGGATGCGATCGCCTCCTACAGACGCTGCTTCTTCACCTCCACAAACTGGTCTTCAACCGCATGGATGGAAGTGAGGTCAGCCCCCACCACTCAGCCTCCTCTCAGCCCCAGAGGGTTATCCCCTTCTTGGAGGAGCTGCAGTCTCACATAGGTGAGCTCTGTGCCGAGACGCTGCGACTGGAGAGGAAGCGTCACCTCTGGCTGCACCAGTTGCTGTGTCTGCTGTCGGTGTACGGGGGTCCCAGTGTGGCCACTGAGGCCTTCTGCCAGCTTCTCACCCAGGCCCGCAACCCAGAGGAGTTGGCTCTGGCCTGGCAGCTCCACACGACGCTCTCCTCTTGCATAGCAGGACTCATTCCTGCCGCTGTGGCTCGCTGTGTGGCCCAGATCCACACGCACACTCTGGGGCCCCGTCAGCTGAGGCAGCTGCTGCTGAACCTGGCCGCAGCCATCCAGAGCCAGGATGAGGAGAGAAGAGGAGCGGCAGGTGTTCAGTCCTCCATGGCCATCCAGGTGGGCTCAGCGGTCTCGGGACACCTCCATGATTTTGGTCCGCTCCTTCTCCACGGCGACCCAGCTGTGTCTCACGCTGCAGTGCGCCTCCTGTCCTGTAGCCCGCTCCCCCGCACCTCCTCCCCAGCACACCTGCTCCTGCTTTCCCGTGCCGCCGTGACACATTTCTTCCTGGCACTAAGGAGACGAGGAGAAGGGGGGAAGGTGGGGAGAGATGGGGGACAAGCAGGGGAGGCGGTGAACTGGTCGGTCCTGCTGCTGTCCCGGTTCGCGGCGTATTCTCCGCTCACTCTGAAAGCAGTTCTTCAGCAGCTGGTCGAGGGAGCGCTGCACAAAGGCAACGCCGAGCTGTTTGGAGGTCAGATCGCAGACATGTCCGGCGCCCCTGTGACTTCGCCGTCAGTATCCCCCGACCTCGGAGCCTCTTTGCTGGACATCAACTGTCGATTTGGCACCACAGTCAACTTCTCTGGCAGCGTGTGGTCTGTGTTTCATGCCGGGGTGATTGGCAAGGGGCTGAAGGTCCGCACTGCCGCCAATCTGCCTGACCCATCTGGGGTCATCCAGGTAAGTTGAACAATTTGAGAGTGCAGTTTCATTTCAATTACATTGATTTTTATAAGGTAACATTAGCTGACAAAATTCCTATCTCCCTTTCCCTCACTTGCTCCCTCCTTAAGCAAAGTAGTTTAGCATACTTTTAAGCTAAATGTGGAATACAGAAGACAGCACCAGTACAGTCAAGTGGTTTTTCTATGGATGTAGATTTTTGTGCGCCTTTTACATTTTCCCGTAAACATTTAACTGATGGGGTGGAGGTAGATTTGCGTGATTAGTTGCGGCAGAAAAAGACTGATAATGTGTCTCCATCATTTTCTCCTGTCTGCAGAATGTCCAGACTCTTCTGGCTGTCATAGTCCAGTGTTGTAGCTCCTCTGGCCTCAACGGCTCTATCAACGGCTCACGACCACCATCGGACCCTGACGAGCCAGCGCCCATCAACGCAGAGGCAGCCAAGGTCATTGCAGTCACATTGGTGGAAAACGTCTGTCCGGATGTGGCCAATGGCGAGCTGTCCTGGCCCCCAGAGGAGCACGCCCGCACCACAGTGGAGCGAGACATCCACATCCGGCGTTGCTTCGAGGCGCACCCCGTGCTCTTCCCTCTTCTTCAGGTTGTGGCAGCTGGACGTCCGGCTCTCTGCTACTGCTCAGCTGTGCTCAGAGGCCTCCTGGCCACTCTGCTGGCTCACTGGGAGGCGTCCCGTGAGACGTTGTCCACAGACTCCCCGTGGCACCTCCAGGCCTCCTGCCTCCTGGTGTCCTGCATGGGAGAGGGCCAGCTCCTGCCTCCCGTGCTGGCCAACGTCCACGAAGCCTTCCCCCACCTCACCCCCTTCGAGGTGAGGCTGCTGCTCCTGGCCGTGTGGGAGTATGTGCGAGGAAACGGGCCAATGCCCCAGAAGTTCATCTTCAGCTCAGAGAAGGGCCTGTTCTGCAGGGATTTCTCGAGGGACGGTGACGTGGCAAGATACGTGGCACCGATCCACAGCGTCCTGCATAAAAACATAGATAGATTGGGACACCTGTGTTGGCGTTTCCAGCTCTGAAGGTTAATGGGGAGCAAACTTTGAAGAGGGAATAAACAGAGACTGTTAAATGTCAGTGTGGTCAAAGAGTGGACTGCAAAGTTGACATCATTGTAGTTCAGTTTCATACAAGTATAGCTGTGTGTGTGTCTGTGTGTGTGTGTGTGTGTGTCTGTGTGTGTGTGTGTGTACCTTTTTGTACCATATTTGAAGACATGATACATTTCTAACTTTGTTATTTGGGCGAAAGAAATGCCACACATTTATATTCAGTGAAAACAGAATTTGCTCCACACAAAATAAAGCCTTAATGTGTCAAATTTATTAGAAAATAACAACTTAAAGAGGCACTTTGTCGTTTTAGAGAAGAAATTCAAACTCAGAATTTTTTTCCAAACTGAGAAGGATGTAATTTTTTTCCGTAACCATAACTCTCACAGGTGAATACGAGCACAGAAATATAAACAAAGTAAAACGGTATGAAGTTGTGTTGTTCTCGAAGTTCAGTTTGTTTCTTCAGTTTCTTCCTTAATGAAAGTGAAAAGTTTGTTGACGCATAAAAAAAAGTCAGTCAATGAAGATCTTTCTCTTCTGATGAAGACGTCCTCCCCAAAACTACAAAGTGCAACTTTAACTCTTGTTAAATAATTTATAGATTTGTTTTGCATCATTTTTCAGACAAACACGCTTTGCATTTCTTATGTTGTTTAACCAATTCACGAATAAATCTTCATCTGTTCCTTGAATGTGTCATGAATTGACTAACCATATTGGGGCAAAAACGTGTTACCACAGGACTCCTGTGGCGATTAAAGTCTCTGTCGGTGATTAAAGTGATCAGAGCCTGTTTAAATGTACAGCCTGTAAATCCTCTAAGGCAACCTCCAGCCTCTTGTGTTTGTTATTCCTTAATACTTTAACACCTAGAACTAAATTTCCAGGCAGTGGTTCTCCCTTCTTCAGAGCCAGCTGCATTTAAATAACTTTTGTTATTTTTAGGTTTTTGAAAGTAAAACTGTACAATAGTTAATAAAGAGATACTACAAAATAAGCATAATTATGTGTAAGATAATCTCTGTCTTCTTTATTTTACATCCTGATTAATATCTTGCAGCTGCTTATAGGAGTCCTTACCCTGGGGCTGTAAACCACTGAGGGTTTGGACAGAATAATGCAAACAGCTGCACATTCTATATCAATCCATTACAATCCAACCCTTGGTCATACTTAGGAAGGACAAAAATATGACTTATATTTAAAAAGATATTGGATTTATTGCAGGGCTTATTCATTGCATTGCATTGCATTGCATTAGACTGTACACGTGTTCCCAGCACTTCTACGTTGCATTGGTTGGAAATCAATCCAGGACAAATGTGTGCACTTCACTGACTGGAGCTCGGCGATGACGTGTCCGCGCCTGAGAGGATGAATATTCATGCGAAGTTCACATAAATCCCCCCTTTAACCTTAATCTGATAACGAGATAACGTCCTATTTAAGACAGAAAATGTAACACAATATAGTAAGTGTCGTAATCGGGATGATTTAAATCACATGTTCAGGTTTAAAGAGATTTTTTTTCTGAAATTGTTTCGCACGGTTGAGAATCTTACTTTTTAACGATCTTTGTTGCGGAGTGAAATGGGCGGAGTCAAACGGGAACATAGTCAAGATGGCCGCCTTCACTGAGAGGTAAGACAAAGCAGGTCCGCAGTTTCATTGTGAATTTTTATCATTTGTTTGATTTATTATCAGTGTGTGAGAGGCCAGAGATTATCGCTGTGGGTACACACTTTGTTGGCGTTTAGGCAAAGTGACTGTTTCAGGCTTTAATGGCCGCAACGGAAAATCATTATGGAAAAATCGAGATCACCCCCCAATTGAATTAACGGCTTGACAGGCTCCCTGTTCCGTTACCGCTGTCAGCAAGGTTAGCTCGATATCCTCCCTATCCCAAGACGTGATAAACGATACTAGTATTGTCAAACAAACAAGAATAAGTCCGTCTGTAAAATACCAATACGTTATTATTCTTAAATTAATCATGTGTGCCCATTTTTCTCCCGTATTTGACCAGATTTCCGATTGGATGCTAGCTAACTTTAGCCCACATTAGCTAGCTGATACGGTAGCTTGTTAATGCCGTCTCCTGGCGTCAGTTCAAGAACATCACATCACACAGCTTTGACAGGACTATGAAGGCCAGAAATAAGTCCTTACATGTCCGCTCTGATATGAAAAACTGGTTAATATATGAACGCTGTGTGGCTGCAGCAGGATGAGGAAACGGGAAATGGGTTGAGCTGCCTGTGACATTTTCTGGTGCTGGGGACATATTATATCACCACGGAGAGATCAAAGTCCGTGTGTGTCGGTATAAGTTTAACTCCTGTATACATGCTGTAGGTTGGCATGGGTTCTCGTTGGTGATTACTCAACCAAATGCGTGTCAATGAACTGGGGAGGTGATCGGTCTTCACCATCTTAAACTTTGGTTGTCTCCTCGGTTTTCCCTGTAGGATGGCGTCTGTCTTGCTGCTCTGGCTGGCCGTGTGCCTCAGTGGGACATGGGCTGTGGACAAGGGCAACTTCAAGACCTGTGACCAGAGTGCCTTCTGCAAGTAAGTTCGCAACAGAAACAGATGGAGAAAAAAATACATTTATTTCGTCTCAAGGTCCCATTCTATGCACATTTTCAGGTTCATATTTTTGGGTACCCACTAAATTTGTTTTACTTGCTTCAGGGCTAAAGCAAACACATTATTCTTGTCATACCGTCCATTGCTGCAGGACATTTATTCACCCTTTGTCTCAGTGGTTCGTTTAAGCTACTGTCTCTTTAAGGCCCTCACCTTCAAAAGTCCAGTCTGCTCTGATTGGTCAGCTCTCACAGGCCTGAGCAAGACCCGCCCAATGTGTTTCTGCCCCAGCTCTCAAATAAACAGCTTCTGAGTTTGCCTGTGTGCATTCCTTGTTGAACTGAGTGTTTTGAGTCGTGCACAGTATTTAAATAGCAGCTAGACCTCTTTTTTATAGTAAAGTATATTTCTACAATATGGGACCTTTTTTTTTTATTTAGTGTTGGCCAAAGAAAAGCATTCAGATACTGATATATCACTGATATCCACTCTTGTTATTAAACGTTCAACAGGCGTCAGCGAGCTCTGAAACCAGGGGAGTCTCCCTATCGAGCGCTGCTCGAGACCATGGAGCTGACCAACACCAGACTCACCTTACAGCTCATCAATGACAACAACAAGGTAAATCACACATAGAGAACTAACTCCTTATTAACACTACGTTTTTATGATTATAGCCATATGATAAGTCTGTTCCCACATCGGCGTCTCTGCTTCATACAAATTCAGTGAACATATGCCTTTGTGAAAGCCCAAGTTAACAGCTTCCCTTCTTTGTGGTATCAAAATCAAATACCTAATATGGCAAACAAACTGGAATGCTAAAAAAATCCTAGCCCTTGGCTGAACCCATGTACCGGCTGCCATGTTTGGGATCATAGTGAAATTCCTATGTACTCTCCTTTGCTTCTCCTCATCCCTCTCTCACCCCTCTTTCTGTGTTCGCCTCTCAGGTGCGTCTGCTGCTCGAGCTCTACCGTCTCCAGGGAAACATAACAAGGGTGAAGATTAACGAGCTGAAACCCCTGAAGCCGCGCTATGAGGTCCCAGATGTGCTCATCAGGGAGCCACCTACTGAGCCGTAAGTCTCCCAAGGGTGCTAAGTAATAGTGTGGAGGTGGTGGGCGGCTGGGTGTAAGTTTTGATATGTCAAACTTAAAAGGCAAAAGGAACTCTTTTCTGTGTGCAGTCCTACCAGTTGTGTGTGTCAGTTTTAGAGCAGCAACGGTTTGATTATTTGCCAACTATTGATAATTGATTCATCAAGTTTAAAGTAAAGGTTATCTGATTCCAGCTTCATACGTGTGAATATTTTCACATATTTCCCTTTTTGACAGTAAACTGAATATCATTGGGTTGTAAACAAAACTAGATGTTTGAGGACATCAATCTTCATCTTTGAAAAAGATCCAAACTACATTTGGATAGAAAAAAAAACTCCCCCAAAATTGTTGTTGTAGGGATAAAGCAGAATTTCTGGATGCCACTCTCGCTGATATGGCCACTTCTTATCAAGAATATGTCTGATGGGAGTGAAAAAATAAGGAGAAACCACGTTAAATGGGTGGAAATCATGGGTAGTGCGGCAACCGGCTCTTTATCCACTTGTCTTCTCATGCAGTGATTTACTTGGCTGAACAGTGTGTTGGACACGCTGCAGCAACAAGCACAACATGGGCTCGCCAACGGCCATGCTGTTGGCCTACAGTTGATGTGTCAGGGTCCTCGGGAGGGTGCAGGCGTAAAATAAAGAGAACACCTGTACTTTTCCTTCTGCAGTCGGTCAGAATATCTGCTGTGACAAAGACGTGTTGTGTAAAATATGTCTCAAACAAAACAGATCCAAATTGGGAAAAGAAAAATTGGCATTTTTTACTGTAGGTCAAGGAACAAGACAAGGCTACAGTGACACAGAGGAGCCCATCCATTTAAAAAGATAATTGCTTTCTCCCTTCATCTCTCAGAAATGCTGTCGGTTTACCTTATTACATTCTTGTAAAGCCGAACTAAACAGTTTGAAATGAGATTCTAAGTTTGGAGCAGATAGTGAGTATATAATTATTCTGTTTTTCTAATCAAATCCTCTCTTTAACCTCCTCTCCTCTTCCTGTCCCTCGGCCCCAGCCTGTCTCTCTTGTCTCAGGACGAGAACGGAGTTGTGCTGTCCCTGGGGGCGGAGTCTCAGAGGGTCATCGTCAGCGCCCGGCCATTCCGGCTGGACATCATGGAAGGGCGAGACGTGTTGATGTCGCTGAACTCTCGCGGCCTGCTGGCCTTCGAGCACCTGAGGATGCGCAAGGACACGTGAGAAGCCGCGCATGCACACACATTTCCAAATGCCAGCCGTCTCTTTTAATCCACGTCCTCACTCAGTGGATGATTTTCTATTTTTGTTCCCATGAAATGGTTTGTTTTTGAGTATTGTCTCTGACTCGTTGTTCTGTCCTCTTCTCCCCTATCATCCTAGTTTCTCCTATAAAGTAACTAGCACAGTGGCTAGCGTGTGGGATAATATCAAGAGGGTATTCTCTAGGTAAAGACCCTTAAGATTTGTAAGTGTGTATTCTGTTCCTTGTGCTAATGCTGCCAATAGTGTCAAAAAGTGTAGGGACTCCCATCACACCAAACACCCTGAAATAAATGTGACTGAGAGTGAGAGAGGGGCGTGGATGAGTGTGTGTGCATGTCTGTATTTTAATTCGAACCAGAATTAAGGGGTCAGTCCAGCCCCTTGTTATCATCCTCATGTTTTCAAAGGATCATTTGAGCCACTTAGGTGTTGATTTTTTTTGTCTTATTTCATGAAACAAAGAAAAAATCATCCTGATCGTAAAAAAACATACAACCCAATGATCTAGGGTCTGCTGTGCCTACCAGTGATTTAACTGTGCACCACTGTTCTGTCCGATCAGCGTCTGATTTACTAAATCATCGCCGTAGAGCAGATCTAACACTGTAGCTGCATGACTGACTGTTTCTTGACCAGTTACGTTAGCTGAAATGATTCGTCAAGCTTGCTCAGTTTTCGTTCAGAGCTAACTGCGGTAGATGAAAAATGATGCTAGTCGCAGAAGCTGCATCAACCCAAAGCTTTTCTGTCCTCACACACACGTAGTCTGCCTCCCACCAGCTAGTTTGTGTCTAATTTTCAGATCAAGAAGCCCCGTTCCCAAACCAGACAGCAACATCTCTCTTTGTGGTTATGCTTTAGTTTGCGTTCCAGTTTTCGAGGTAATAATTCTCTAAATTGGGACATTTTCTGCTGACCGTTCTGTCATTACTGCGGAAAAACAGGTTCTGTAGAAGCCCTCCATGTCGTTGTTGTGTATGTGTGTGTGGTGTATTGTGACCGTCCCACACTGATTTATGAAGTGTAGCTGGAATTTGAGATGGAGGGCGGCTAAATTAATGAGTAGAGTTGGTGAGTGAAACTGTACAATAACAAATCATCATCATTTTGAGACAAAACTGAAACGTTTCCTGGGGAAAGTATGAGCCATTTGTGTCCATGTGTGGGACAAGAACACTGTTTGAGTGTCAGTAATGGTCGTTACAGTAACATTTCAAGCAAAAACGTCAAACACATCCTTATTCAAGCTTCTTAAATGTGAGTAGTTGCTGCATTTATTGTTTGAGAGGATGCTCCCTACCCGTCTTTCATATTGTGGTGCTAAACTAAAGTCATATGTTCCAACGGTTGAATACCCAGCGGTGTGAAGGCAACACACACAAATCTTCAGGACAGATTTGACATATCTCAGTCTTACCAATTTCTTCTAGCTGTGTCAACCAACATGTTAAGGCTTATGTTATCAGAGCTGCTATGATAGTATATAAGTCGTCTTTTTTTTTTTTGAATCGTGGATATAAGAAAGACTTTGATGTCACTTTGGGCTCTGGGAAATTGTGAAGAGTATTTTTATTTTTTTTTTTCTTTATCATGAAATTTTGTCAAGATTAAGCATATTAATTGATAGTGACAATAATTGCTAGTTGCAGTTCAGTAGGGTTCTTTAAAAAATAAAATAAAATCTGACCAAAAGCCTCCAAGGTAAAGCAAAATGTCACAATGCTACCCCGTTCCTATTATACCATTTCAGCCCCTTGAAGATCTCTTACTCAAACACCTACCAGTTGATGTCAGCTAAGTCCCAGAGGGCTCAGGGCTTAAGGATTTAGTGAAGACATTGGGATTTGGCCCCTCTGTCACCCGTTTCGCATCTCTGCTTTGAGCTAACTTTGAACAGCAATAGCTGATCTTCTTCATTGCTGGTTTGTTGGTAAAGTAGACGCCAGGATGTGGATCTTTGCACAGTTTTTATCCCTCGTCTGAAGTTTATGATCGTGAGTCTGTCCCAAGAATCCTGCAACACCGAACATGTGACGCAGTAGCCTTGTTTTTCCGCTTTAATATGAATACAGCATAACAAGCTTTTCAAAAACCCATGTTGGCACTGCTGCCTCTTGCATGTGCATCGCCTGCTGCGAATCATGAGCCAAACTTTTGGCGGTTGAAGGCTTGTTTGAGTGGGTCTTTGGTGCAATGCCATGGCCACGATTACATCATGTAATATGGGGAATCCACTGGGTAGCACTTGATTCTGTAAGTTCGCGTGTTGCAGCCTCAAGAGGTCCTGTCCCGTAATGCCTAGCTTTAAATAGCCACAAGGTAGGGAGTTGCTCAGTCCCCTTTGTCATTAAAGTAATTTAGGACCATGTAGTGTATTTGTTGTCATTTGAGTCAGGGGGCATCCACCAACCTCCCTGTTTGTACGTCCTTTTCCTTTTTATCATAGTTTAACTATATTCCCCACATTTTGTTACACGTCATAAGATAGCATGCCTTTGCCAAGGTGACATTTCTTTCTTTTCCCCGTGTCCCCTTCCCCTTTCGGTTCTTTTTCCCATGGAAGCAGTCAGGCAGACCCAGAGGGCGAGAAGAAAGAGGAGGCTGATCCAGCAAACCAGGCCGAGGTACAACACTCTGAAACGCACTTTCCCTTTCCTCTCTTTATTTAACATTTCTGTACTCAGGCTTATTCTTCTTTTGTAAATGATGTCTGTTCCCCCTGTTTGCCTGCCAGACAGCAAAGGAAGAGGAAGAGAAAGTCGAAGACGGGATGTGGGAGGAATCGTTTAAATCGCATGCCGATAGTAAACCTAGTGGTAAGTCATATTTGCGTATATATTCTGTCACTGTTCATTTTAACTGAACTGTGTTTTTAATCTTGTGTGTAACCTGGTATTTTCTCTCCATCTTCCTACTCCTCTAACTGATCATGGGTTTCTCTCTCCTCACAGGTCCCTCTGCTGTTAGTTTAGATTTTTCGTTGCCGGGGGTTGAGCACGTCTACGGCATCCCAGAACACGCAGACACCCTCAGACTCAAAACAACAGAGTGAGTGTCAACAACAAGTTGTATCTCGCATACAAAATGAAGATATTTGAGGGGTTCTGTTACATAGAGTGTAGTCTTCATTGAGTCAAGCCTAAGTAAGTGTCCTTCTGTTTCAGTAATGGTGATCCGTATCGGCTCTACAACCTGGATGTCTTCCAGTACGAGCTTTACAACCCCATGGCCCTTTACGGCGCTGTCCCTGTCATGTTGGCCCACAACGCCCAGCGGACCACAGGCATCTTCTGGCTCAATGCTGCTGAGACCTGGGTGGATATCAGCTCCAACACAGCTGGAAAGGTACGTCTCTTCTTCTTCCACCTTTTGCACCTTGAACTGTTTTTGTCACAAATAGCCAGCCCAGTCCGTCACTCACATACTTTTCTCTCTCTCCCCAGACTGTGTTTGGGAAAATGCTGGATTACGTGCAGGGCTCCAGTGAGACGCCGCAGACGGATGTGCGTTGGATTTCTGAAAGCGGCATCATCGATGTCTTCATTATGCTTGGACCAACACCCAAAGACATCTTCTCTCAGTATGCCTCCCTCACAGGTAGGACGATGGACAACTACCCATTCATATGAAAATACAATGCTTTCTTTCCCATGTTTTTTCCAGGACAAACCTTCCATTAGCACTTTTGGCTTTTGTTGCTTGTTTGTCTGTGAAGGAGATCAGAGAGAAAGATGTTGCTTTTTTTTTAAGTCTCTGTGTTCATCACTTTGTACTTTGGTAGCCTCTACCTGAATCTTGGTGGTTTGTATCCTAACATTCTCTTCCTTTCATCGTGTCCGCTTTCAGCTATACTACAAGAAATCTTGTTAAGTTGCTGCTGGCGAAAACCCAACATTTGGATTTTGCTTCTTTATGATTAAAGCTCTTATTTAAATAACTACTACTACTTTTATTGTGAAGAATTTATAGGAAATGAAAAATGTTTATCAGGTTTCTTAAGTTATTCTTCAATAATACTGCACCAACGAGTATTTACAGCCACTTTTGACCGCAATTCAGAACAAGTGCATCATTGGCTAAAGAGACACCTTCAAGCAGGTAGCCCTGTTGTAGTCAAAATACAAATCCCTGCAGTGTTGGGCTGTCGTGACGAGTGAAGCATAGTGAAGCCGAGCCAGCATGTGTATGGAAAAGCCCCATTAGAGGCTTATCAATTTAAGCGTTTTTCTTTCACTTATATTAAGGTTGTAATTATGAACTGAATTCGGAGAGAACTCTGGTCATTCAGATATTAAACACAAAGGCATTTGCTCAGTTTTTAACAAGTCCTAACAATTAAAATCTCTAACTAGGATGCTAAAGTCAAGATAAAGTTTTACTACCAACTTATAGAAGTATCAGTACCTTTCTTAAAGCTTTTCTCCTCATGTCGTCCATCAGGCACCCAGTCTTTCCCTCCCCTCTCTGCTCTGGCCTACCACCAGTGCCGCTGGAACTACAACGACCAGAAGGACGTGCAGGAGGTGGATGCAGGCTTTGACGAGCACGACATCCCCTATGACTTCATCTGGCTCGACATCGAGCACACGGACGGGAAGCGCTACTTCACCTGGGATCCACACAAGTTTGCATCCCCGAAGGAGATGCTGCAGGGTCTGGTGGAGAAGAAACGCAAGGTAGAGATGACAAATATTCCTTCGCCACCCTCATGTTAGGATCCACAATATAGTTTACTTTTTACTAATTTTAGTTTTGTTGTTTTTACAGATGGTTGCCATTGTGGACCCTCATATTAAAGTAGACAGCAACTACAAGATCCACAATGAAATCCGCTCTAAGGGTTTCTATATCAAGAATAAAGATGGGGGAGACTACGAGGGCTGGTGTTGGCCTGGTAAGAGACGACTGACACCTCAACATCAATGTATCTCTAAATATACTTTATAAATTGGATCTTCGATGAGGAGAAGTTGTTTCTCGGTGTGCAGAGGTCTTCATTCCAACAAGGAACACTTCTCTTACTTCCCTTTCGCTTCGCATCTTTTTCAGGAAGCGCTGGCTATCCAGATTTCACCCGTGCAGACATGAGGGCCTGGTGGGCCAGCATGTTCGCCTACGATCAGTATGAGGTGAGTCTTAAGCAGTGATGGAATGTATCTACATTCACTCAAGAACTGTGTTTAAGTACAATTTTGAAATACTTGTACTTTACCTGAGTATTTTCCTTTTTCTGGAACTTTATACTTCCACTCCACTACATTTTGGAGGCAAATATCTTTTACTGCACTACATTGATTCAAAAACTTCAGTTACTAGTAACTTTACAGATTACATGCTGCATCAGTACATATAGTATGTTTTGACTCAGGAGCTGCCCACTACAGTTAAAGTTTGCTGCTATTAGCTACTGACTTTCTTCTCCGCCGAGGTTTAATGAATCAGTTCATGAGTTTAAAATGGCAGTTTTTTCGTAATGTAATTAGTCCGTCCTTGAGACTGATATCCACAATCCCTGTCTGCTCTCCAGGGTTCCATGGAGAACCTCTATACGTGGAACGACATGAATGAGCCGTCAGTCTTTAATGGGCCAGAGGTTACCATGCACAAGGATGCCATGCACGGAGCCTGGGAGCACCGTGACGTCCACAACCTGTATGGCTTCTATGTGGTGAGTGCACACAGGTCGTCTGTTTCTTTGTGGGAATGAACCAAAGCTTTCTGTTCAATATTTTGATTTCAGACTTTGTTGTTTTTCTGGTGTGGTTGAGTATTTATGTGTACACCAAGCAGAAACCATTAGAATACAAATTATGAAATATTAGCAATATAAAATGTGGCCGCAGCCCTTCAACATAATATTAGTTAAGTAATCTTGCAGAAATAATCTAATGAATCTGATGATTTGCATAAAAATCCCCCCCACTGCTTCAATGATTATCCTGTGTGCAACCTGCAGCAAATGGCCACGGCGGAGGGTTTGATCCAGAGGTCAGGAGGAGTCGAGCGACCTTTTGTCCTGACCAGAGCCTTCTTTGCTGGGTCACAGCGCTACGGTAAGACCTTTTTTAGTTCTTCAATGAAACTTGGATTAGACAAGAATAGAGGTAGAACTTGTATTAATCCCTAATGGAAATTCTCAAAAAAAATGTTCAGTACAACAAGTAACAAGTAGGTTTTTATGAGGATAAATGGTGTAGAATATTAAATTTTAGTGAAAGATACAAAATACAAAGTGTGTAAGGAGTAAATGCAGAAACCTTTGTTATCTTAGTGCAGGACCAAGTGTGTTGAAGTGCGTATGTGTCTTTAGGTGCTGTGTGGACCGGCGATAACGCTGCTGAGTGGGACCATCTGAAAATCTCCATCCCCATGTGTCTGAGCCTAGGCCTGGTTGGAATCTCTTTCTGTGGTGGTGAGTGTGATCAGTATACTGTTAACTGCTAATTTCTCCTTTTTGTTTTATATAAAGTTTATTGTTGTTGTTGTTGTTTTTATTATAATAACTCAAACTACAAAACATTTAGAGAACTGTAACTGAAAATATGTCACATTGATGAGGAGGTCAGGTGTTTATGCCAATGCACCTACATTAATTGAAGCTAATTTTGTACAAATATCAAATTCTCCTCCGGTTCTGGCCAAAAGTTCCAAGAATGGCAGATCTCAAGATGATGTTGTTTCTGGCTGTTTTGTTTACATCAGGCTCTGAAAGCCCTTATCTGACTCTGACTCCTAACACTGACCTCGTCTGTCTCACAGCTGATGTCGGTGGATTCTTCAAGTCTCCCAGCACTGAGCTGCTTGTGCGTTGGTACCAGACGGGCGCTTACCAGCCGTTCTTCAGGGCCCACGCTCACCTGGACACACCCCGCCGCGAGCCCTGGCTGTTCGGTCCTGAAAACACAGCGCTGATCCGTGAAGCGGTGCGCCAGCGCTACACCCTCCTGCCCTACTGGTACCAGCAGTTCTACCAAGCACACCAGACTGGAGAGCCCATCATGAGGTGAGGACTGGACGGGAAACACCGAATCTGTTTGTTTCTCTTTCATGTTGTCTTTTTCTGTGTTGAGTGGGGATGGGAGAATATAAGGTCTTACTACAGATCATTATAAAATAAATCAGAGGGAGAATTGTGAATATCCTCACATTTACCCCGTTTACATTAGTCGAAAACCTCCCTTACACCGACTAACATCTGGCTTTTGTGTGCAAGGTGAATGTTAATTAACAGGATTTATTCACAGATCAAGTAAGCATGCAGTAGGCTCAGCTGTGATACCAACACAACATGCTTCAATGTATTATTTATGCAGCAACTTAATTAAGTTTAAGTGGTTGAATCTTGTGTTTATGCTCTGTTCTTTCAGTGTAATAATGTCATGTAATTACTCATTACTGCAGTAATACATAAGCAAACACTGCCTTAAACAGAGAGAATGTAGCCAAAATTTAGCCAAATGTCCCGAATCTGATAATGATTATGAATCATATTCCAATGCAGCTGACATTTGTATCTCTGTTGCAGACCACTGTGGGTGGAGTATCCTCAGGATCCTGCTACTTTTGCTATCGATGACGAGTTCTTGATTGGTGAGACACAGAACATTAAAACTCCAATGTGCTTTGTTCCAAGAGATCTGTTTGTGATTTTTAGATAAGAATCTACTTAAAAACCTCAATGTCTAATGTTCAAACTAGCCTTATCGAATTAATTGAATACACAATCTCTGCAGCTGAGTTCTCCAAATCTGTTGCACTGCAGTTATTGTTGTGAAACAATGATGACATGTGTTGGGTGTGGATCACGTCTGTTTTTCGCGGGAACAGCCGAGTTACAAGCGGACAAACTAGAATGAAAACTTGAATATCAGGCATCAGAGAGGCAGACGTGATTCCAAACAATTATTAGACTCGCTGACATGACTCAACTGTGCTGCAGGGAGAGACTTGTTGGTGCACCCGGTTACTGAGGAGGGAGCCAGGGGAGTCACCGCCTACCTGCCTGGCAAAGACGAGGTAAGAGGAGGCAGTTACTCATCTTTCAGCACCTACTGCGTCAGTAACATGACTGCACACTCAGGAGTTCTTTGTCTTGATGAAACCTTTTCTTATCTGGTGTGTGTTTGTGTGTTCCTCAGCTTTGGTTTGACGTCCACACGTTCCAGAAGCACAATGGAGCCCAGAACCTTTACATTCCTGTCACCATGAGCTCTGTAAGACACTAAAATGCCCGATGATGACTTTACCTACAATCACAATCTTCGATAGTCCGAAGTGTTCAACAGTCTTTCATAGTTTATATTTTTCCTCTTGTTTTAATATGGAGCTCTCTCTTTCTTTCAGATCCCTGTGTTCCAGCGCGGCGGCTCCATTATTCCCAGGAAGCTACGAGTTCGCAGGTCTTCCACCTGCATGGAGCACGATCCCTACACTCTATATGTGGCTCTTAACCCCCAGGTAACTCAGTTGTACAAACCATTGTGATAGCTACAAGAGCCACCTGTCACCCACTGCTATTCTGACACGCAAAGTTCTGACCTTTTCACTTTTTTTGTCTGACAGAGAACTGCAGAGGGCGAGCTCTACATAGATGATGGCCACACCTTCAACTATGAAAAGAAGGAGTTCATCCTGAGGAAGCTTTCCTTCACCAAAAACATCCTCTCCTCTGTGTGAGTGATGAATTATCTCTGTCTCAGTGCAGAAAACCTGCCATAGTGTTACTGTATATTTTTGATATTGTAAAACCTCTGAATATTAAATCCATGTCTCTTCCTGGTCCACAGTAACATGGCTCCGGATGCCCAGTTTTCTACCCGCTCCTGGATCGAACGCATTATCATACTGGGAGCCAGTAAGCCCAGCAAGGTTACCCTTAAGACTGCTGGTGAGTGACATGACAACATCTTCCCCATGTTAATTCCCATAGGTTGATATATTTTTAGCCATAGACTGAATGCTGCTCGGTAGGTTTGAGCTGAAAAGTTCAATATTTGTAATGAAATATTTTTCACAATATCCAATATAGAACAGCTGTAAAGGCATCTTCAGGCTTTTATTTTGAAAAGAAAATGCATGCAGAGGAGGAGGCAACGTGCATTGACATTTGTGAGGCAACTACTGGTTAGTTAGTTCATTGTAGGGGCCTGCACACAGCACTTTAACATACAGACATGCTAAGAAGAATGCCAATTATATTTCAGGTTTTAAGCTTGATAAAATGTTGACCTCAGTGTCCATCACCACGCCTCACTGGCTTTGCTGGACTCCAGACTGATCTATCACAACATTCACACACATGGATGTGATATACATATAAGTCACCATATAGTAACACTCCTTTTTTCACTATGTTATTTGAATATTTTAAACATTTGTGGCAGAAAGCACTGCACTTCCTTATTTTAAAGAACAGCTGCGTTTTCTTTGAGTTGAAACAGATTTCAGTAGAGTGGAACAATCTTCACATTAACCTTAAACCGAGTTCATGTGAACCAAGTTTTCGAAACAGTTTTGGCAAATCGTTTTTAATCTTCTCTTTTTACAGTGATTAAAGCAGCGTGGAAGTGTATCCGTGCCTCTTTTGTGCTAAATGAAATAATGTTCATACAGGTCAAAGACAAAGTAGAGCTCGATGATTCATTACTCATGAATATCATCACGGCTTCTCATGTTACTTTATTTTTAGCTGTTCTTGTACGAACATGTCAACTGCTGCTAGATCACACTTCCTCGAGTTATAACACTTAATGTGTTTTTAAATGAAGCTATTTTGTGTGTACCACTAAACTTTGTGCACACTTGAGCCCCTCTAGAGAGGTTTGGAGAAGTTCAAGTGTGAATGTTTGTGAGAAAATGTCTTTGAATTTGTGGTTAGGGTAACGGCTACTAATCAGCAGACAGCAAACTTAGCCGAGGGATACATTTTCGGCGGCGGCCTCTTTGAAAACAAGAAACACGGGCTCATATAGCCGACACAACTGCACTTACACATTTTTTTTTTTTCCTGATTCTTGTCCAAGATGAGATTGACACTCTTTTCTCTCTCACTTCCTCTAACTCTCTCTCCTCTTCTGTCCTGCAGGTGGTCAGGAGAGCCAGGTAGAGTTTGAATTCGACGCCTCAATGTCCGTGTTGACGCTCCGCAAGCCCGGCATGAACGCAGGGGTAGACTGGTCTGTGACGCTTCAGTAACCATGGAGACGGGAGACAATGAGGAGGAGCAGGAGGAGAAAATGACTGAACTGGACTGAACAGAGGGCGAGAAAGAAGCGCTGATACCTACGACTAACTAAAGCAAAGACAACAGGATAGCCACCGTGGGGGAATAAAAGAACATAAACGCATCAAAACACACACACATGCATAATCCCATGTAGACCTATTAGTCGAACTGAGCCACCTAACGTCTCTGTCATGTCCCTCTTGTGTTCAGTCACGCTGTAAAAACCTAACAAGAATGGTTACTGCTAGATAGATAATTATGTTCGTCAGGTTCTTCAGATAGATGGCAACTGAGCAACTCGAATCATGTCATTGTAATGAATCCGTGGGGTTGAGAAGAAAACATTCAGACACACTTTTTTGTTTTGTTTTTTTAATCGTCCATCCTGTCTCCCTCCGAAGAAAGATCACTGTGATTTGAAATGAAGGTTCACATTCTGAGCACACGCTCCACCTGCTGGTGATTCCCTCAATCTGTTTCTGATTTAAAAAAAAAGAAAATAATAAAAAAAAAAACATTCCTTCCCCTATATTAGCAAAAGCACTTAAATCAGCTAAGAGCTCGACCGTCTTTACTTCTGCCACATTTGATTATATTTGGGGAGAGTTTGCCAACAATCAATACAACCTGAAGCTCTGCCACAAAATGTAAAGAAATCGCCATGGCACGTTAATTCTTTAGCCTCTCCCAGAGAACGTCAGTGATGAGTTTGATTCCTTAACATCGTTTCACAGTGGGAGCGATCAGGTTGGTTAAACTGCTGCACCGAGAGGGGATTTTCAGCTGTTCTTTGGAAGAAACTTGGCAACCGGGGGAATCGCTTCAGGGGACTAAACCACTGGTGTTTGTGGATCATCCTGTCGATGTGCGTTCTTTCTTTTATCGAGTCCTTTTTCTCAGCGTTGTTTACTAGATTATTTTTAATGCACTTGAGGAAGAGTGACAACTTACAAGATGTTTAGATTTTCATGTGTTTATTAGATGTCGGGACTGTCGAGAATTTCCAGAGTGACATTTGGAGCTTAACGAACAGTTCGGATTGAAGTCTTGAAAGGTGTTTCACTAGCAGATATCTATTTGTGCTGTTTTTGTACAAAAGTAAATCCTAATCGACGCCGAACAGTCTGAACTTTCAAATGATTCTCTGGAGACTCTGGAGTCCTGACAAGTCAAATCATCGGGCCTTTTAGGAGTTTTGATGTTCTATGAGTTTGTCTTGATTGTTTTTATGATTATAAATGTACATGTTGCTTCAGTTTTGTTGGTGATGGCTTGAATTGGTGGAAAACGGAAGTGAAGGAAAAAGACTTCAGCTGTCAAAGTTGTCAGATGTACTACTACAAGATGAGACCAAGTGAAAATAAAGTTGACCAAATGTGAGAGAAGTGTTTGGTTTTGATTTAATTACGTTTAGATTTACTTCTTTACTACATTTCTGTCATTAATGAGACGTCTGTTGTCTGTATTCATATTTCAGTCTGTGTCTGTTACACATTATCCAAAAACAAGTGTCATTAACACTTAATGAGCCCACATTTGCAAACAGGAACCAAAAAAATAAGATGTAGTAAATACACACCTCACACACTAACTATAGCCAGCTCTGCTTAGTTACATTAAGTGGTGGAAGAGACAATATAACTTTCACAAGGTGATTAGCAACAATGTATGTCTGTCCCCTTCATCTACAAACCAAAACTTTCAAGGTGCAGTTTAATGATCAGGTCGGGAAGTCACATTTTAACCACAGAAACTCAGTTTTTCTTAATCTGTATTTGAACATTAACTTCTGAGATATTAACTATTAATATAAATACAGAGTGGGTACAGTGTTGTGTTCTCTAGACATTTGTCACAATCATTCCTCAGGAGTAAATATCTTATCAGGGCCTTTCTTTATCTTTAAACAAGCAGAAATACTTATTAAATTTGACTTTGTGGGTGCGCCCATGGTTTCTGAAAAGGAATCTGAAAAGGTTTCACTTTGAAGTCTTTTGTTGTTTGTTGTTCAAAAGATATAAATAATTGCATTTGGACAAATGCTGTATTTGTATGACTTCGTTTTAGTAACTTTTTATTATAAGGTTGAGATATTATTGAAACCCATTATTGCCAAATTGATGAAAATATAGCCATGATTTAAAAAAACAAAATTGTCATTGTAAGTCATAATTATGAGATTAAAAAAGCCAAAGTGTATCTCATAATTTCAACTAGTTATGCCATACTTATGATTTCTAATCAAATCACGGTTGATCTCAACGTTTCAACCTTTAATCTAAAATTCATGACTTTTCATGGCATAATTTTTTTTGGCTGGTATTCATGACTCTTTATCAAATAATTGACTTTGTGTCATATTCATGACTAATGTCCTGATTTCAATTTCAATCTCATTAATTTTTTTAATGTAAACTTTTCATTTCATGATTTTGCCTTTTCATCTCATCAATTCCGAGTATTTAAATCATATTCATGACTTTTTATTAAGTAATTTTGATTTTTTTTAGCTCATATTTGACTTCGTATCTATAATCTAGACTTTTCGTGTCATTAATTAACTTTAATCCGTTCATTTAGATTTTTTAAAATCATTTCTTTTCTTTTTACTTTACTTTTCACCTAACTTTCCTCCTTTAACTGGCGGGAACGGCCTTCCAAAATACATTTCTTTAACGTTGATATAACACACAAACCTTAAGAGTCATTAGAAAATGAACACTTGGCAAAAAGAAAGTAAATTTAAATTCGAAAATATTTCCCAGAATTGTTATATACAGTCTCCGTGTTAAACCATCGGCTTATTATAACAAAATATAAAATTTGTTTTGTTTTCATGTCAGCTGAGCATGGAAGCCGTGTTGTCGCGCATGGATGACGTAAACGCGACGGTTTCCATCATGGCGGCGGAAGGCTGTGAGGAGATGAGCGGCAACGGGGAGCTCGAAGAGTCTTCAGGTAGTTTCATTTACGTCAATGAATTTATAATACGCAGTTTCGCCTTTGCACAGATATCGCTGAACTTTTCATTCATCTGCAGGGAATTTGAATAAAGCCGCCGATTGCGCCTGTTTTCAGGACAGGCATGACAAGCTAGGCTAGGCTAACGAGATTTCAACACACCACGAACCAGCAGCACAGTGTTCTGCTCACTAATTTTAATCCACTTACTGTCCTGTTTTTCAATGTTTGCCTCGCGGCCGCTTATCACGTTTCGTCACAATTTAGTTGAACAATGTTAATAACAATTCAGATGCACTGAAGTCAGCCCCGTTTGTACTCTGTGTGCTGAGCTTTGTATGAATGAAACACACCTCTGCAGGTGTAAACAGGTGGCGTTTCAAGAATAAAAGCCAGAAAATGCAGACTTTGTTCTTGTTTTGTTGGATGTTTTAGTCATGTGTGGATCACAGGCTGCTGGTGATAGTTGGTGTACTTACATGTTCAGCTGCTTTACTGGTGTGACTGCTCAAAGTAATCTGTGCATCAGTCAACCCACAACCTGTATGGATTTGACTGAAAGCCTAAAATCAGAGCTTACAGTCTGTGATTGATTTACTGCTGGATTGTTTTTACGCCTGAATCTGAATCTGCACATGCAAACGTTTGGGGTTTTCGCACATGATTGTTGTTGTTGTTGGGACATCATGGCCCTTGTCCACATAAACTGCACAGGAAGCAGATAAACTGTAAAGTTGATTAATGACATCACATTACATTCATGGGGCCAATATGAGTTTCCTGTAAAGGTTCATAGAATTTTGAGAAGGAAAAACCTGCTAGATTTCGTCATCCCTCCAAAAAAAAAAAAACCAGTATGTTCAGTGCCTCTGTTGTTTCCCTTTTGTTTTTCATTTACAAACTAATAGAGCGAAAAAAGAAAACAGCAGCACTCAAGTGTCTGTCTTTCTTTTGCCACCACAAGTGCTGCAACAAATGGTTGTTTTCATTATTGATTAATCTGCACCACCAGTTTCATGATTAAAGGTTCAATCAAATGTCCAAAGTGACATCTTTAAATTGTTTCTTTTGTCCAGCTGACAGCCCAAAACCCCAAATACTCTTCATTTAATATCATAAATGACAAAGAAAAGAAAAGAAAGAATATGTGACATTTTGGCCAGGAGTAGTCGATCAGTTACCAAAATAACTGGCAACTTATTTTCTTCTTATTGACGGATAGTTGCAGCGCTAATAATGTCATTAACTAGAGTGGAACGTTAAGGAAAAGTGAAGGTTTAAAGTCGCGACGCACCATCACCCAGTGAGGGCACACAACAACATTCGCCTTCTGTTCGGGACGCTCTTCATTTTGATCCAAAAGATGAAGATTTGTGAAAAAAACATTGACATTTTGACGCTTTTGTAATGGTCCTCTAAGCTTCATTGAAAATGTCTAAAGTTAATGTGAAAAGTGTTAGTGAACAACTGAGCGGTACCTGTGTAGATCACTTCAGTTATGAGGCTGACAAATGTTCCCCCTCTTTAGCGATGGAGGCCTCTGAGGTTCCTGCATCGCCTCCGACTGAGATGGTGAAGATGTCAGAAGAGAACGGCAGTGCTGCTGATGTCCATGAGGTCCACGAGGCCCCTGAAGCCCCCGTAGATCCCCACCCTGAGACCTTCTCCATGCCCCTGGCTGCAGAAGACGAGGAGGGAGAGCTGCCTGCCGACTTTGAGCGTCTGTGGAAGGCCGCCCATGACAATCCTCAAGATTTTACCAGCTGGACTGACCTGCTGCAGTACTGCGAGCAAGAGGTGTGTGTGTCTGTGTCTGTGTGTGTGGTGCACTGACTTTTGTCGCCCCCGTGAGGCCACAACACATGCAGGTCTGGAGGCTGGAGGGTATGTAATATTTCTCTCCTCTCCTCAGAGTCACGTCACAGCGTCCCGCAGAGCGCTCGAGGCCTTCCTCGTCCGCTACCCGCTCTGCTACGGCTACTGGAAGAAATATGCCGATCTGGAGCGCCGGGCCGGGTACAACGACAAAGCAGAGGAGGTAAAACAGGAGGGATACATAGGATTCGCATTAAGGAAGTGTTTTCCACGGGTTTTCACAAGCTTATGATCATGTTTGTGGTGTGTCTTGTGTCAGGTGTGCATCCAGGGTCTGCAGGTGATCCCTCTGAGTGTGGATCTGTGGATCCACTACATCAATCTGCTGCTGGGAACGCTGGACATGAACCTGCCAGAGTCGCCCGTGCGGATTCGCAGGTAGATCAACGCTCCCACACATACGCATTTAAAAACCCTGCAGGGTCACCTCTTGAGGGGCAGCACAGATAAAAGAAGAGAGAATACAACGAAAAAGTGAGAGTTGCTTTTTGTTTTCCAATCCGCAGAGTGTTCGAGGATGCGGTTCAGGCTGCAGGTCTGGACTTCCACTCGGACCGGCTTTGGGATCTTTATATCGAGTGGGAGAAAGAGCAGGGGAACATGAAGAACGCAACGGCTGTAGTGGACAGAGTCCTCAAAGTGCCCACCCAGCTTTACAACACACACTATGAAAAGTAAGATCAAGCCAATCAGTCTTGTTGAAGAAAAGCTCAGCTTTGCCTTTCTCAATTTCTCGCTCTTCTCTCATTAATGTATTTTTGCGTCCTGCTCCGTCCTCTCCCCCCCCGCCCTCTCCGTCAGGTTCAAGGAGCAGCTCAACAGCCAAGAGCCCAAAGAGATTCTTCCCCCGGAGGAGTACGAGGAGCTGAGGGCGTCGTGCCGTCAGAGTCAGAAGGCGGAGCGTGCCGAACAAGCCCAGGAGGAGGAGGCGGAGAGGCCGCCTGGGGAGGAAGAGCCCGCCACACCCGAGGGCACAGACACAGTGAGTAACACCAGACTGCCTCACAGTCAACTCTGACAGGATTTCAGAGTAATGACAGTTTTTAAATTTAGATGCAAATAAGACGTAAATTCAAGAGATTCTTCTTATGATGTTGTGTCCAGGAGGAATTGATGCAGAAGATCAGGGAACAGGTGCTTCTTCGCAGGGACAAAGTTTACCAGGACAACGAGGGAGAAGTCCGCAAGAGATGGCACTTTGAAGACGCTGTGAGTTTCTCTTCCTACTCAACTCTGCTAGTTTATTATTTCTCTCGCAACTTTCCCTCACTCTCTCATTCAGTCGGTTGTTTTTTTTCTGCTTCTTTGGAAACTTGAAACCAAGGCACAACAACAACTTCATGTTCCTGCCACTGGGTATTTTAAACGTATTGCATTAATGTGTTACTTTGAGGAGGAACGATGCTTTTTTCTACAAAAGCCTTTCATTCATTTGGTAAAAGACACCAAAATCAAATGTTAAATGTTGTGTAATACAACAACAAAAAAAGACAGTGCCTGAAATATGCCTTTGTGCACAAGGCTGAAGACAGTATTCATGATTATTGTGACAAAACAGAACGATCTTTAATGCAGTATTGTGTCTCAATTGTGGAGTGAGTGATATCTGCCGACCCTTCTTAACCCTTCGTAATGTTCTTTCATGTTAAGTTATCCAAAGTATCCTTTAATGTTATCGTCTGGGGTTTTCCAGGAATTGATTCTGAGATAGTTTCTATTGTCTCTGTTTATAATTATTGATCTTTCATCACTCGCTCCTTCAGAAACTGAATCTTCTTTTTTTCCTGTGATCTGTAGATTAAACGTCCGTACTTCCACGTTAAGCCACTCGACCGTCTCCAGCTGCGGGCCTGGCACTCCTACCTGGACTGGGAGATCGCTCAGCTGAGCAGCGACACCAAAGAGTCCGACCAAGGTGACTGTGTGAAGATACTGCCCGCTGTCAACGTTAGCATCGTGATTTAGACACACGTTTAAGTCTTAAGTGTCCACAGCTCTGACAGCACTCTCTCTGATTAGATCCAAACCAGGCGGCTTCAGAGGGGTCGGAGGTCACAGCACAGCCTCAGGAAGCACCAGAGGATGCTGCTGTTGCCCGCGACGACTACAGGGTTCGAATCCTCTTTGAGCGTTGCCTGATCGCCTGCGCTCTGTATGAGGAGTTCTGGACCAGGGTGAGGAGAACGGGGTGTTTGTGTGTGACTCATATTTAGAGAAAGAGTACACAAGAGCATATTTCAGTGTGTGTATTAACGTCCCGTGTGTATGTGTCGATCAGTACACTCAGTACCTGGAGCTGCAGAGTGTGGACGAGGCGCGGGCGGTTTTCAAACGAGCCTGTGAGGTCCACCTGACGTACAAACCCAACATCCACATGCACTGGGCCACCTTCGAGGAGAGGCACGGTACGACACAACGCACTGTACACACACACACACACACACACACACACTTCTTTTTGCTTTTCTAAGTAGCTTCCTTTGCTGACACATGCCCGTGTTTCTTGGTGCGTTACCGTTGCATGTAGATCAGTGGAATAGTGTAAAAACCATTTGCAGGACGGTGTGTATATTGTGCTTCAGTGCGCGACAGAACCAACAAAACATGAAAAATGTTGAGGGTACCTTTCTAAAAAATGGAGAAAGCGATTTTGGAAAAGGATCATCGATGCAAAAACATCACAAAGCCTAAAAGCTTCACATCAGACTCCTTTTAAATGAAGCGATTAAAGGCGTCTCTCCATGTGTTGCATCCACCGAACTCCTTCATCCTCTCCATCAGGTGACCTAACCGAGGCCCGGCGAGTCCTGGAGGCGCTGGAGAAAACCCTGCCAGGTCTGGCAGTGGTCCGTCTTCGCAGGGCGGCTTTAGAGAGACGAGCGGGCCAGCTGGACCAATCAGAGGCCTTGCTGCGGGAGGCGGTGGCCGAATCCAAAGAGAAGCCCACGCTACACGCCTTCTACTCCATCAAGCTGGCTCGCCTGCTGCTGAAACTGGGCAGGAACCCGAGCAGAGCCCGCAGGGTGTTGCAGGAGGCGCTGGAGATCAGTCCGGTGAGAGAAGTGACCAACAGCTGCAAATATGTCCGCCTGTGAGAAAATCACAGGCTTCTGATCAAAGCCCTCTCATCTGCTCATCCAAAAAACATTTTAACAGTTAAAGAATGCCAGCGTAGCTCAGCTGCAAAATCCTGCTTCATCTTCTATGAGAGAGTTTGCGTAACAGTCGCTGGAATTTATTTATTTTTCAGGAAGGAGTCCCAGAAATAAAACCACCACAGCATTCTAAAAATAAAAGTCTTAAATTAGAGTTTTGCTTTTTTCATAATCCACGAAAAGTATGTGAAGAATAGAGACTGTCGTGTGGTAACAGCAGGGCAGGCGTGGTTTATTTAACAGTCACTCTTGAGTATAATACGAATATGACTTTGCTCCACAAGATATAGATAGTCAAGTAAATAAAAATATGATATGTTGAACACTATGATTCATTAAAATAGCCGAGACTCTGTACTGACGTCACATAATAAATGTAGTTTGACTATGTGTGCTCCATCAGGATAACGATAAACTGCACATGAACCTGTTGGAGCTGGAGGTGTCGGGGGACCCCTGGGCATCAGCTGAGGCGGTGCAGGAGTGTGTGACGCGAGCCCTGGCAGCTCCCCTCACCCCAGACACCAAGATCCTCTTCTCACAGAGAGGCCTGCAGTTCGCCGAGGACTACAGCAACTCTATCCAGAGGTCAGAGGTCAACAGCCGTCTTACTGGCAGATATCGTACATCCAGTGTGTCATGTAAACCCTTCATCGACTTTTTTTGTCCCTCGCTGTGTGTCTGTCTGTGTCTGTCCTCGGCAGTGTGCTGTCTGTGTACGACGAGCACCAGAAGCTGCTGCAGGAGCTCGGTGGAACAAAGAGAGGAGCAGAGAACGGGTGAGAGGGGGAGGAAGAACCCACTACATGTTCTTAATCAAGCTAAAAAAAAACAAGTGTCATAAGTAGTACGACTGCTTCCACATGTCTTTCCAGGCTGTTAGATTAAATGAAAGCTTTTAAATGTTGTTCTCTGTCAGCAACATTTTGAAAACCGACATAATTGCAGCTCCTACATCAAATTTATTTTTAATAACCCATTTGGGAGTTCAGCCTATGAAAATGAAGTATGACCATGTTGGTGTCGTAACATGAATAATGAATGGGAACATCATGCATGCTTCTGTTTTGAAGAGTATAAAATTTAAAGATTTAAAATACAGCACACAAATTATCTACAATCAAGTGTCATCTTCATCTCGTGCGACTGGCAGCATCGCTTCACGACAAAATAGATCTGAACTCCACATAGAAAATGTTTTTTTCTTGCCGTGTAAATCAGCTCTGTGTTTATTTTTGCAGTTCTAATTTATAAAAATGTGATTTTTAGGGACGAGGACCCGGAGAAGCTGATCAAAAGTGACGACGGCTCGGCTGTTGCTGTGTCGGGTACAGCCCCACCCACCATGCCGCACGTCCCCATCACCACACCCCCTCCACCTGTGATGGGCGCAGACATGAGCGCGCAGACCGGCTACGGAGGATACAGCAACTGGTACCAGGTAGGATTCGAGATTTTGACACAGGCGGCGGCATTTGAAGGTGGCTGCATTGACTTAAAATGACCCGACGCGGCAAAAGAATGATGAGGAAGTTCAGTGTGAGGGGCAGAAAAACCAGCGTCCATAAAGTCAGAAATACCGTTTTCCTTTTTATTCCTCTTCTTCTTCTTTTATTCATTTGATCTAATGTGATGAAGTCTTTTTTCCCTGTTTTTATTCTTTTATTTGTATTTATTTATATCTACATTTTGTGTTCTGTCTTTTGTCTTGTTATATTTTTATATCTTGACCTCTTTCCTTTTCCTTCAATGGGGCACTGTGTAGTTTTGGAGAAGAAACCCGAACTCAGTATTTTTAATATTTCCAATGTGAATAAGGTAATGATACAAACTCTCAAATATTTTTTCCATAATTGAACAAACGAGCCGTTCTCAGGGGAACACAAGGTCCCCAGAACACTGTTTGAAGCTAGAAGGGTGGCAGGGTCCGCCAAATATAAAAAAAAGTAAAACAGTGTAAAATGATGTTGTCTTTTAAGGACAGTGTGTTTATTCAGTCATGAAAACGGAGAGTTTGTTTATTTAGTCTGTTCAGTCTATGAATATCTTTCTCTTCTGATTAAAATATCTTCCTTAAAACTACGTAGTGCTCATTTAATCTGGTCCACTGTTATAATTATTAATACAAAATATATATTATGTAAACTGAAAAAACTAAAACAAGGTCCATATGTATATAAAATGGTTTCACTGACAGTAAACTTACTGTATAGTTGGTTCGGCTGGGTACATTTTGACAAAGAACAGTTTGAGATGCTCCGTGAAGTTTATTATTTAACCTTGTTTTTTGTGGTTCCTTTCCAGCAACCGCAGTACGGCAGCTACGGCTACCAGAACACCTGGAACTACAACCAGGGCTACTATCCTCCCAGCTAAAGTGGGCGACAGTGACTGTGACACAAAATAACCAGAGGAAGCAGTTTGACCCCCCCTAGCGACTTCTCAACCAAACGACAAACTGAACCAGCCGGGTCGCATTAAAACAACATCCCAGCATCCTCTCTCCTCTCTCCGTCCCCTTCACTGTCCCGGAGTCACAAGAGGTCGGCGCGGGTTTTTTGAGCATGTCGTGTCATTCAGTGTTGATTCTGAGGAACCGGTGGAATCACGAGGGAAGGAAACACCCATTTCTCAGCACATCAGTGTCTCCATTTTAATCAGAAATATTTTTGTATTTGTTTGCTCCTGTTTTAAAGTCATCCAGTTTTATTGAAACTCTGCAAGCTGATGTACGATTGACATTTTGTACCATTCCAGAGTAGGCTAATTGTTGTTTTTCTAATGTATATAAAGGTGTTTTATAGTGTGTCACGACAGAGCCGCTTTGTGTCGCGTGTCTTTTTTGCTCACATTTCCATTATGAGAGTGAAAAAGATCAACTCATTAAAACACTCAGTACTTTGGTCTGTACTCGTGGAAAACCTCCGGACTGTGTCCCTCTCATATCTCCAGCTATGTTTCTAAAAAAAAGTTCGGGAAATAGTCTGGACAGATTATCACGCTAACGATCCAAACAAAGGAAGGACCGGCCTCTACCGGCTCTCTTTTAGATTGAGTCTTTTAAAACCATTCAGGGTGTTACCATCCAAAAGCAACAGTCACAATGGACATGTTTCAGGCCAAGTTATAGTGAATATTAATGGACGTATAGCTTAAAGATAACGAGCTCAATTGATCCTGTTTTTAGTCTAATAATCTGAGGACTGGAGCCTCTGAAAGCCACCGGCTGAATAAACCAACCGGCCATTTTCACAGACGGATACTTTGACTCAGGTGTATTTTGATCATAACTAAATCATTTTCAGTATTTTTCTCCAAATTGTCTTATTCAGGGTTCTGAAATGAGAGTATCTTCAGTTTCTTTCCTCCGACAGTAAACTGATTATCTTTTACATGTGGACGTCATCTTGGGCTTTGGGAGACACCGATTACAATTTTCTTTATTTTATACACCAAACAACTAATCGAGAAAATAACTGATGGTAAAGTAAAATAAAAATAGTTGCAGCCTTGCTCACATCTACTGAGGCAGACACCACTAATTTGTTGTTTACAAGTCTTTCCTGCTGTGACATGTCAGAATATCACTTCTTACGTTTGTGTGCGTCGAGCTTCAGTTCATTACTTATTTTAAAGGTCCAGTGTGTAAGATTTAAGAGAACTAGAATGCCACTTAAGAGATTTTATCTTCAGATCTGCGTCAAATTATACTCACTCATAGATACCAGCCACGTAAATACGAGATTTGTCTTCGTTAAGATGCATTAAATTATTAAAAATGTCGGAAAAACCACTTATCTCTCTCACTGTTATAGGTGCACTAGTTCAGTTCACTGTAGTTGTATGTTGTGGTTGTATCTCTTAAAGGTTGAGGCTGCCAATATTATATATAGTTATCTTATTGTCGACACGTCACATGTCACGGAAATGTTGGGCTTCCCTACTGTGGCAACACATTTGCTCTTACTAAAAACTTGTAAAAATAGGTAACACGTGTAGTTTTGGACGACAATCGAGCTCTATGGCATAAAGGAATGAGATTTATCAAGCTTCGGCCGCACAAACAGAATCAGTTCATTGTTGCTTAATTTCATGGGATTTTATGACAAAAATCTTTAAAAAGAATCACCTGCCTTGCTGTACGGAAAGTTACACAGGCCACCTTTCAACCGAGTGAACTTCCACCAGAGACGAGGAACCTTTGGAGGAACTGTGTATTTATACCACAAGGATGGAGGTTTAAATTAAGTTCTGGGGACATAATTTACCCCTCAAAACGTACAGGAGCTTTGAGGGTTTGGGTTTGATCCCTGGACAATTCTAGTTTGTCGAGTACATGCAGCATTTTATTTCAGCCACCATTTTAAAAACAAATCTGCGGCCGCAAACCAGTTTTTGTTCCCCGGAGCTTCGACACGTCAACATGGAGTTGCAGGAAAAAAAAAAGGGTAAGACAGATGAAACATAGATGAAGTCCAGGCCCTGTTGTTTAATAAAAAAAGCAAAACGCGCCAAAAATTACATTTAAAAACAGCATCATTTTTTCAAGTCAGCGGACTAATATGCCCAATCTTCAGGGGTCTTTTGACCAAGCTGAAGGGACATTTTAGTTCTAAAAGTAACTAACTAAATGTTCCAGGTACTTCAGTTGGAAATGTGGCTTCATGTATGATATGTAGAAAATTCAGTCGACCATTATAATTCTCTGAGTCAGCTTTATTTTAAGTAGATCCTTGGTGATAATGCAGACATAACTGTCAATATAGTTTAACTTATAAAAAAAAACTGGCAAAGTAGAATGTCACAAAATCAGGAAGATTGTGGGGGTTAAATTTAAGGCCCTTAAAGAACCGATCGAGTGGGTCTAGTGTTGTACTTTGCTTTTTAACGATCATCTTAAAATTCAACGATTTTTGTAGTTTATCGTCTTTTATAAATGAGTTGCTGAAAACCATGAAGCAGTATCCATCAGAAGCCAGCTATCTTCACTTTGTAAAAAGTCCATCTCACTGCACACAAACCAAGCCATAACAAATCAATCAGCCCAGAATGGAGTAAAGGCGTCATTCAGTGAGTTAACCCAAACAGTATTACACTAGAACTCTCCAAAAACATGTTAAAATTAGTTAAAACACAATCCGAACGAAGCCTCGAGCTGCGTCTTGTCTGCTTCAGTTCAGTTAGCTGGCTTATTGAGTGATACTGATCGGTGGCGGCTCTGTTCCTGGATCGATATCTTTCATGTGTTGATGCAGTGGAGGTGGTGAGGTAGGCTCACAGAGCGGATCCTCCTGATCTCACTTTTTGGTAACAACCAGCACAGCTGAAGGCACCAAACCTGCAAAACAGAGGGAGGGGAAAGTCATGAGAGGCGATCAGATAGAGCCGCTGACTGGACAGTTCTAAGTCAGTACGGAGGATAAAACGCTGAGAATATGTTAACGGATATGTTCACCCAAAATTGAAAGTTCAGACATTAACTTTTAACCCCCTGTGTCGATGGCAAGTTGAGCTTCAGAACAAAACAGTGTTGCATTATTCTCCTAAATAACTGAAGCAGATGGGGACTTTTAAAACCTAAGAAAAAAATAAAATAACATGAAAAAGCTCCATAAAGCTCATCCAGTGTAATCAAAGTGTCCGGAAGCCACAATATCGCAGACTGAAAAAACATTATTAACACCCTCAACGTGCAGTCGAGCTTGTGCACCCACTCAAGAGGGTGTGCACACTAACCTTTAGCTCCACAGCTGCAGTGAAGATTTCAACCTAAATAAGGATGTAAATAACATCCTGACAAACACATTTGGGATCATGGAGCTCCCAGCGACTGGGATTGCGCCGGACGAGCTGTATGGAGCTATGTTATGTTTCTGTCTTGGTTGTTTTTTAATTTTTTTAAATACAAGTTCCTTTCTACTTCAGCTGTTTAGGATAATACTGCAACACTGTTTTTCTGTGGATATCCAGAAACATTTTGTGGACTACAGTGCTTCACCTGACTTTCCATAGGCATGGGGGGGGTCAGTAGATAATGACCGAATTTTCATTTTTGGGTGAATTTATTCTTTAAAGTGTGCATATTACACAGGTTTTGTACAAAGTCTTGGAAAAGATTGGAAGATGCTTAATACTAAGCGTTACGTTTGCAAGATTAGGAATATGCTTGAATTTGACTTTAGATTTTCTATCCTGTGTTTCATCAACACAATCACTCATGAATCTGGTGTCAAAATCAGCATGTATTGTTGCATGTTTTGATCATGAATATGAATGAAGTTAGTATGAACAGCTGGTAAACTAAACAAAGTCACATTATACTTTGAGAGATGTGGGTGATAACTTATTCTCTAAACTCCTCAATTATCTAGATGTGAAGGCAAGTCTGGAAATCTTTGGTTGAGGCATCTGAAAAGTGTTTGTCTCCAAACAACTAGAGTAATGTGCTCCATATTCTAATGTTTCTCCCACTCCAGCACTCACCCAGCTCCTTAAGGGGCTTCTCCATGTCCAGTTCGGTGTATACGTGGCGGGGGTACAGCGACAGCAGCGTGAAGTCCTGACCCTCGGGCACGTTGCTGTTCATCTGCACGTAGACGCGCACTGCCGCCAGCGGCTCCTGGGCCTTAAAGACTGTGGAGATGGTCGAGCCGTCCAGCAGACGGACCTTTACGGTAAGGATGAGGAGGAGCAAGAGAAAGAGGAGGAGAGAAGAAACAATCCTTTTTGTCATCTCATGCAAAATAAATGTCTCATTAAAATAGATAACTGGCGATGGGACATTCATTGTGAAATTTTGATCCACAGGCTTGTGACCGAAAACAAAGGATGTAAAATATCCCCAGTGTGTATTTTTCTTGGCTTTAGCGTGTGACTGAAGCCTGTACCTGTATCCTGGACTCATCATACTCCTTCTTAGTGGGTGGAGGGCCGTGGCTGGTGGGCGACGAGGGGCTGGGCTGGGCAGGTTGGGACGCTGCGGCTGTGCTCGGTGGTCCACCGCCTCCGAACTGAACAGGAAAAAAAACATCTAAGTTAGAACAGAAATGGTGGTAATAAATTCACTAAGAAAAAATAGAAGTAAACTGTAAAAAATAAAGATTACCTTTTGTGCTCTCTCCTCTCTATCTCGTGCTATCTTTTCTTTAACCCTCTGCCTGACGGGAACAAAGACAAACAACACAGTGAGAGCCATGAAGAATGAACATTAGCTCCAGGATTTTTCACATTTTCACAGTCTAATTTGAATTTGTTGTTCATGTCTGGTCTTATTATGAGTTTGTTATCTTGTACTCTGCCACAGAAATCTCTGCTGCTTGGTTCTTGATGCACATCTATACATGTTGTTATGGTACTGGTGCTTGGAGCGGCCAATAAGGTAGAGAGAGTTGGATATCAGCAATACTTTCTCACTTCTTATATACCAAATAAAAACAATATCATATATTAAATATTAGTATTCATTATCTTATAAATGATATGATAAAACACAGTATTATTAGTATATTGATGTACAATCATGTACTATACTGTTTTATTACATTTAAAGATCAAGGAAATCCACTGTTACAAAGATACGCTCTTATAAAAATTTGATATGATTCAAAAGTAAATCAGTAATCTCGTTAAATAATCATGACCCCTATATTGACCAAAATAATTTGTTCATGATTTCCCCCCATAATCGAGCAGCCCGATCATCTGCTGCATCATTATCTGACTAAATGTGCGATCGTGAACATCTTACCTTGCAAGTTTGTCCTCCATCTTCTCTTTCCTGCGCAGCTCAGCGAGTTTTTTCATATCGTCATCCTGCAGCTTTTGGCGTATCTGCTGCAGCTCTTGGCCCTGTTTCCTCCGCTGCTTCTCCCTCTCAAGCTCTTCCTCCCGCTCTCGCTCTCGTCTCTCCGCCTGCTTCACCCGCATCAGCTCCTCTAGCCTGAAAAACAGACACCGACACAGGCATCAGCTTACAGACACGGAGGACATTTCTTGATTTACTTAAACACTGGAGGTGTTTACTATTTCTAACAGGATGAGAAATTGATGCACAGAAGTAGTTTAGGAGGTATCTTTAGTTTATGTTTGTCTACAAGCACCAAACTAATGGTCACATCCAACGCTGGAGGGATCTGTGCGTGTGCTCTTACCTTCTAACTTGCTCAAGTTTCTCCTCCTCCGTCAGCGGCCTCCTTGCACCTGTCTCACTATCGATGCAGGTGTTTTCTGCATCTTCTATTCCTGAAGCCAAAATAAACATACATGAGGAAGAGAAACAGAAATAAACACAGTAAGAGATCAAGAGAAATGTTTGACAGACGAGCACAAACGTGAGGCTGAAAGTCAAAACCAAAAGTAATTCTGAACCAACCACTTTATCTATCGTAAAGGTAATCAATGTTGTTTGTTTCAGCAGATTATACACTTCACTGTGCGCATGTCAAACAAGGTCTGTTCTGATTTAATGCATTTCTTACCAGATCATTTTATATAGCATCCATGTAAACAGCTGGAATCAATTTTCATCGGATTGAGAAATATTGCCTGTGTAACCGCAGCTGATATCTTATTACACTTGGAGACATCAAAGTGATGACCCAAACGGTATGTAATAGATTCTGACAAGAAGCAAATGTAAACTTTCTTGTGTATAAACATCTTACATATCCCTTGGTGGCATTAATGGATAAGTTTAGCCAAAAATGACAATTCAGTCATTTTCTACTCACCACCATACTGGTGGAAGGTCAGCTGAAATTTCGTAGTCCACAGAACATTTCTGGACATCCATAAAATACAGAATTGCAGCATTCTCCTAAATAACTAGAGTAGATGGCAACAATGGCTCCATTCAGCTCGTCTGGTGTAATCCAAGTCTGCCGAAGCCCTGACATCCCAAACTGAATTAATTAAAAAGACATTGATAACCTTCGATGTGCAGTCAAGCTTGTGTACACACTTCAGACTGGGTGCAAAACAAATATAAGTTTAGAAACTACACTAAAGATTTGGGCTTTAAAAAAAGGTGTACAAACGTTTTTCAAATCACTTTAGGATCTCTGGGTTGCCAAAAACTTGAATTATGCAGGATGAGCTGTATGAAGCCATTTTATGTTGTTTTTGTATGTTTTTAAAAAAAGTCCCCATCTACCACAATGCTGCAACACTGTTTTGCTGTGAAGCTCCAGCAATATTTTTTGGACTAACAAACTTCACCCGACTTTCCATATGAGTAGATAATGGGTGTCTTTTTTTATTTTTGGATGGACTTGTCCTTTAATAGCTTGCTTCTACTGCTATGACAACCCTTCCTGCCTCCTAAAAAACACAACACAGCCAGACCTTCAGCGGTGTCTGCTAGTGTCGGCTGTTCCGTGGTGGACTGGCTGTCTGCATTTCCTCCCAGGACATTCCCTACAGGCGGCACATAGGGCTCATCGATGTCTGGGTCGTCCTCGTGTTCCATTAACCTGTGGAAAACCACATTACACTTGGTTGATTACAAGAACACAGAGGGGCCACGTCCACCCAGGCAGGTCAACGATTACATATTGATTTCAGTCTTACCAGTCCATTGCTTGTTCTATTCCCTGGTTTCCTGTCTTGGCCACTGCCTTTTCCCTGAAAAACACGAGATACAGGACACACTGAGTCTTATGTTTTACTTTCACTTCTGTGAAAGCAGTCTCAAATCTGGGAACTCCATGTGGGGATTTACTGGATTTCACTCACGCTCTGTTTCTTTCAAAGCCCATCTCCAGCAGGCTCTCTAGTGTTGTTTGTTCTGCCATTTTGACCTGAAACAGATTGTGCAATTAACAGCATTACATTACAACAAATTAAATTCCTTAACTTTCATTTCGACATATCGTTACACGACAGTTACTCGCAGGTTCATTCAAGGTAAGTCAAGATAGTGGACCCAACGTTAGCTACCTGAGTTAAACTGCTATACAAAGTCTACACAAGAGCTCATTCTTTAGCTCAGTCATGTGTGAAGGAGCTAAACACACATTAGCACTGTCGAAAATAACTCTACGTGAACAAATATTCAACTTTCCTTGTCCGGCAGCCTGACAAAATACGTGTTTACCTATGCTCTCTTACAGTAGCTATATAATATCAAAGCTATCGTTATGCTGAGTGCTAAATTTAGCATAAATGTGGCTAACGTTCAAATTAGCTTCGAAACTAGCTGTGAAGCTTCGCTGGCTAGCACGATTAAAAACGATCAGAAACTCTCCAACACTCTCTGTCACTTAATATATTAATGTTTGTATGTACGTCACATGTGAAGGCACACACAGGTATCATTTCATTTCTAATAGAAGTAATATCATTTAATATATTCATGAAGAAATCGTTAGCTAGCTACTCACACATCAGTCAACACCGCTTCAACAGTACGGGAACCGGCACAAGTCAAACAGAACCGAACGAGGAAAGCGATTTTTTTTCATGCTTTCGGGGAATATTTAGAAAAAGCTTTCTTTTCTTAGAACATTTTCACCAATAAAAGAAGATGATACAATGAAACCTAGGCTTTATGGAAAAATACTCCCATGGTAAATCACAATTATGAAATAAATCTCATAAATATGTTAGTTAATGTACAAAAGTTACATTTATGAGGGAAACGTCAACATTTCAATTTCATTTCAATCTTTCATTTCAATTTTAACATTAACTCTATCTCATAATTATGACTTACTCTTAATATATATGTGTGTATATGTGTGTGTATTTACATATAGATAGATAGATAGATAGATAGATAGATAGATAGATAGATAAAGTAAGTGAATATTACGAGACACAAAGTTAAATTTGTCATCATTTTCTTTTTCTTCAAGTCTTGAAAATGTGCTCCCATAAAGGGCGGCTGACATCTGTGGCCTAACATTATTTCAGAAACCATTTCAGAAATAAAAAGCCTATTGCGATATAATATACTCTTTACATAACATATTGAATAGAACAGCCTTCCACATTCAGGCCCTCATAGACTGATATTTCTTCAAGTAACATTTGAATTAGTTCCCATAACACCCTAAAGGTGTACATGGTTCAACTTACACTCTGACCTAAAACACAGCAACAGCAATGTCAAGCCCGTCTTAATGACGTAATGCACTGTTTAGTAGTGAGACCATAAAAATGTGCCATAAATTAGTTAGGCTATATAAGTGTACAAAATTAACATATTAAATTGTAAAGCATCATAAATAGAAATAACTCAGTAAAGTTCAACTAACATTAAATTGTAAGCTCTTTAAGTATTTGACTCGACTGCCTTTCAGAGATATAGTTTAGTCTGCTAATGTTTGTTGTTTTTATAGACCAGTACAGCCACCTCAGGACTTTATTGTCCCTTACTTTAAGGATAAGGACAAAGGTAGGCGATGAGCAAAGGTCAAAAGAGTAGATGTCATAAAAGTTTTGATAGTCATATCAGATTCTGGGGACATTAACTCGAATTTATGCGGAAATCCAACAAGTACAGGTTCTAAAGAGACAGAGAAGTGATTATGCTCCTTGAGTGCATCAGCTGCGATTACTTCTCTGACTATTTAGCTTTATTATCAATCAATTATAATCCATCTGCCTCCATGAAGAGTATATCTCTATGTAGTTCTTGTGAACGAGACAGCCGAGGCAGGAAGCCATTACACTGAATGAAGAGGCCTAAATGTGTGAAGAGGCTCAAGTGCTCCGAGGCCGGATGATGTCTCTTATTGGCTGCTCTCCATCTTGTGATGACTGTGTGAGGATGGGATTCATCCTCATGTGTCTGTGGGTGTTCAAACACAATGCAATTTGCTGACTTTTATGGGCAGGTTGAGTCAGTTACATATTTACAGTAAGTGTAATGATTAATTTCTTTCTCTCCCCTGCACAGTCTTAAGCAGCCCTCATTCACGGAGTCCACCATTACTCCGGGACAGACTTCAGTCTCAGTCTGCTCTCTTCCGTCTGACTTCTCTTTTAAAAGCTCGCCCACTAACTGCTTTTCTCTTCTGTTAACCATACATTTGTTTGGCTTGCTTCACCTCGCGCTGTCATTTGGTCTCTCCTTTCCCCTTTTCTGACTTTTTTTTTACAGAATTAATGCCTCATTTGCAGTATTTACTTGGTGAGTATGAACTTTTATTTTGACGTGGCTCATGAACTGAGAAGCAATCAAATACACTGTTTTATTTCATAATTTTGAGCACTTTTGCATTTCATTTACAGGCAGCATTTGTACCAAGATGAGTAATGTGTAATCTGTTTTGTTTTTCGTATTGATTACATATTAACTGCACACCCACTCTGCTAGCAACTGGAGCACCTTAGTAACTAGAAATGCATTCATTTCTTCAATTAGTAAAAAGTCACTCACAGATCATCCTTTGAGCGATGAACTAAACGGCTGTAAAGAGAGACCAAAAGTGGCTATTGGGAAAGTTAATTAAATGAGTCAAAACTGAATTAACCTCTTGATGGAATTAGTGCTTGCTAGGCAGCAAATATGCTTCCATTCTGTAAATGAAGTTGTTGGATGATTAGGTTTACTGAGGAATCAATTTGTGCAGCTGTTAACGGGGCTAGAATCCAGTTTCACACTTCATTCTTGGTTCTTCCTCCTCAAAAAGCTTGAACCTGTTATATCCACCTGTAAACTATAATAACTTGTTATTTTCAAAAGAAGATCTTAAGACTGAAATATAATCTGTCCAGGGCAGAAAGGGTAGGTTTTGTCTGTGACGTTAACCCAACTCCTGTCCGAATTGTAAGAGTGAAGGTGTGAAGGTTTAATTTATGATTTTCTTTCTCAAACTTCATATCCTGACGCAGGGCTGACCAGATTCCCCGTCCAGACTTGATACTGAGGTGCTATCATCATAAACACATTCATGCTGATGTGAGTTCTGAGGTTGGTACTGATAACATTTTTACCTTAGAGTAATCGGGCACAAAATAGAGCTAGGTGGGCAAAGTCGAAGGAGACAATCGGGGTGAAGGTCTCTTTAGTACACCCTTAAATTGCTTTATGGCGCTGTTTGTTACAGAAGGAGAGGGTTAAGGGTCAAAGCTCAGTCGGGAGATTCTAATAAACTAAGGAGAGGACAGAGAAAGAAATGATGCACGCTCAGTTTACAACTTGTGCTTAATCCATATCAATGCCTGTGTGTAAAAGATTAATTTTAACTGACTAAAGGTTGAGATTTATTTGCAGGGTTGATGATCTCGCCTGACTCCTCGCACACTTTGATTGAGTGAATGACGCTAATTTTATTGGTCATAAGGTTAACTTGTTACTTAGAGGCAGTAAAAACTAAAAAAAAGGGAGTCATGAGGACACGGTGGATGATATCTCTCTTTATTGGATGGGAGGTATTATCACATGATATCTCAGATAACTAAGAATGAGAGGTAAAATAATGTCATGTAGTCAGAGAGGTTGGACCAAAAGAGGGCAGTATAATCACATGTGTTGGAAACTTTCATCACGCTGGTGCCATGTTGTTTGAATAGGGTAACATTGTGAAAGTCTTATCTTTGCACTATTGTTAAGATTTTGTGACAATAGTTGTATGAATCTGGCCTCTGCTGGGAAAGATTCACGCTCCATATATCGCCCACATGCAGTCGAAGGCATGCAAAGCATTTTTAATATGCATTTCAATTGTCAAATGAGCAAAATCACAAAAGGGAAAATGCTTTTTTACAATCACGCCTAATAAATATTGTCAAACACTTAAAGAAACTGCTGTCTATTTGCATCACCGAATGGTTCAAGTCAGCAGACAACTGCTGAAATGAATTCCACCTCCACGTTCTCAGAGTCTCCACGTGCTGTCAGCTGTGCTGTTTCTTGTGGGTCTCACCAGCTGTAACAGCATCTCCATATGGAAAGACTCTGGCTTCCAGTGGAGCTGCTGTTATCTATGGAGGGACACCTCTTGTCGTCGAAAAAGCTGCTGGGACAGTTCGCACATCTGACAGTCAAAAGATCCTGTGTACAGTAAACAACTTCTATTTGTTGTGTTTTCATTCTGTGCTGTTTTTATGCTTATTTCTACGCAGGCTGTTCTTTCAAATAAAAGGAAGCTGATCCCTTAATAGCTGTTTAGTGTGTTTTTATTGAGCTGTTTGTGCGGAGAGAACACAAAGATGACACTGAGGGACACCTTAGGTCGACATCATATCGTTTTAGTGTGGGAGAGAGATTTACGCATGTTTCATCCGCAGTAGCTATCAATAATCCAAACTACAGCAGTATTAATAGACATCCACTTTTCATATATTGTAAGTTTTATTGAATAAGCAAATGAATGGCTACGTTTTATTCAAATGTCATGACCTATAGGCCCAACTTAACATTAGATTTGGAGGCAAGTGAAAACTAAAATTTAAAAAAAGCAAATAAAACCTATGAAACTGTATTTTTCAATCGTATATCAACATATGTAATATCAGAAAAGTATTTAACAAATTCAATATTGAAATGATTGCATACTACGCCCCGATGGACAAATGACCTTTTTCTGTTCTCTGTTCTCTTCAATGTTAAGAGCATGAATGAATGAAAGAATGAATGAATGAATGAATGTATTAATAAAAGACAATTCTAACATTACATACAGAGGCAACAGAAAGCAAAAGGAAACGTGTCATTATGACCATATCTGTGTGCAATTAGATACAGCCGAATGACATTAAAACTGAAACCACATTTGCACACTGAAGCATCATTTCTGGTAATAGTAAAATGTTACTGGAAGTTGCAGTGACTTGAATGGATGCTTTGAGTTTTCCAAAGAGTTTCCAGACGGCAAGATATAGTAAGTATATCACATAGAAACCTAACAAATTAAACATTCAACGCTGCCATACTGAAATAAAGCACCATAAAAAAGACAGGAGTGAAATAGTATTTTCTACTACAGTGTGGGAAAGTATACCTGTGAAAGGATGTTTGGTCCTGGATGGAAGATCGGTTTATGATTATTTATGTTATTATAATAAAAGGTCAATTCATGTGTGTATTCTCTTATTAATACTCATAAAATAGAACTGTTTATATTTTGAGGCTCAAAAACTGAAACACTGTGGCTAGAAAATATACAATATTACTGTGTAAAATAGGGGTAGACTGGTTAGGGGTAGACTAAATGATCTGAATTTGCTTATCAAATATCAAATAAATGAAATAAAGTGAAAGTATTCAGTATGGCTAGACCGATTATTGGCCCTGGCCCATTATCGGGGCAGATATCTCTAATTTGTCTGTCAATTTGCTGATAAAACAAACCCATTTAAAAATGTGCTATTGTGGCACTGATGCAACATCCTCTAACACAATGTCCCGCCCTTAACGATATCTTACACGTCACAATTAAAAGCCTGATAAACAATCAAATAATCTGATTCTGCAAAGTAGAAAGAAACTAAATGTGTGAAATACATGTAGTGGAGAGGATGCATAAAGGAGCGCAAAATGGAAATACTCAAGTAAAGTACCCTTAAAAATGTTACTTGAGAAGAGTACTTGAGTAAATTGTACAAGGAGTTTTGAAACAAAAAGATTAATTTTTACTACAAATAAATATCGGTCCCAAATATCGATTTTCGGTCTCCTTGATTTCTAACATTTGGTGTTGGCCCTGAAAAAGCCATATTGGTCGGCCGAAGCAAAGTTCCAAGATATTGTACATAAGTACAGTAATTGAGTAAATTATAGTTACAATCAATCACTGGTTTAATATTACGATTTTTTATTTTCCTGTAAATGTTTATCGCCTCCAAATATTAAGTTATCAACCTCTAGATTTATAATAATTGGTATTGGCCCAGAAAAAAACACATCAGTCGACCCCTAGTGTGAATTGAGTATTAATGTGACATCATCGTAATTTTTACGTGAAGGACATTGCAAATAAAGATAGACTGAGAAATTGTGGATTCTTTAAAATTAGGATCATAAACGTGTCTGTCACGACTACCTGGCAGCGTTCGTACTTTTATTGTGAAAAATGTCGAACGTTTCCGGTATCCGTATACTAGCCTTCTTTGGTGGTTTCACCAACTGACAGCCGGCTGCTAAACGAGTTAGCCAACTGCGAAGAGGAGTTTTAACGGGTTCACAGTCAAAGCTGCGTAGTATCAGACGATATCTAGATTATCTAGAACTCAGTGTTTGTGGTGGACTCTGGCTGGCCGTTTTAGGTTTGCCCACGTCAGCTGGAGAGGGAGTCCTCCCTGCATGACTGACTCGTAGTGTGTGGCTAGCTAGCGAAAGAGGAGGGTGGGGACAAAAAACTTCCCAAGACCTCGCCCAGCCGTTGCTTCATTCCAGCAGGCAGCTACTCTGTGGACGGTGTGAGAGAGCCACACCACTAAACCAGCTAATTGCACAAAGGGGAGGCCGACACAGTCGTGTCAACTAAGGGCAAAAATCAGCAACTATGTTCAGAAAAAACATGAAGAAGGACCCGGAGCTGTTCCAGAACGTGTCGGAGGGGCTACGGCGGCTTTACCGGACCAAACTGTTCCCGCTGGAGGACACGTATCGATTCCACGACTTCCACTCTCCTGCCCTCGAAGATGCCGACTTCGACAACAAGCCCATGCTCCTCCTGGTGGGTCAGTACTCCACCGGGAAGACTACTTTCATCCGGCACCTCATGGAACAGGACTTCCCCGGTATGCGGATTGGCCCCGAGCCGACCACGGACTCTTTCATCGCCGTGATGCACGGTGAACAGGAGGGGGTGGTGCCGGGTAATGCTCTGGTTGTCGACCCCAAGAAGCCCTTCCGTAAACTCAACGCCTTTGGCAACGCGTTCCTCAACAGGTAAAGCCACTGCCAAGTCCTCAGACCACATCCAAGAGCTTAAACTGAGCAATGTGAACTATGTAATGCACTAGGATTATAGGGTCTAAACCCCTCGGTTTATTCATTAATGTGTGAGTGGAATTAATATCAATATACTCTTGAAATATATCATTTGGAAATACAGCTGGTTGTGAGGAGACGTGTCATAACAACACATCACCTGTGCTTTAAATGCCCTGCATACAAGTCTTTACTTGTTACCATTCTCTTTTCAAGGTGTGCTGTTGCACAGTGCTCCCAGCAGTGTCGGATTCAAGTGAGCGTGTGAGAGAGTTTTCCCTCTCTCATCATCCTGAGAGAATGCGGATGTTAAGTGTCAATAGTTTATGCCAAATCAAAGGACAGGAAAGGTGCTTTCCGACACCCTACTCCACTGAGTGCGAAGTTCTTTCACTTTGGGCCACAACCTACCAATTAGTATTGCACCTTGCCCTTCATCAGACACTTCTTACCAATACTGACCGGCAGGGTCACTGGTGACTGATCGTTTTGTCCCAGTGTCAAAGAGTGGCCCCTTGAGTATAGAAATAGTTGTAGGTGATGTTGCTAGGCAACATGCTGACCTTGTCCTGTCCTCGGATGTAGGTGCCATAAGTTTTGTACCTCCTGGTCATATAAGTGTTACTTCATAAGTAAAAGCCGACGAGCCAACTCCCTTATTCACTACTTGTGCGTAGGCCTGGTGAAATCTTATCACAAAGGGTTAAAGGTTTTTGTGTGACTGTGTCTCTTCCTGTAGTATTGTTTCATTGAGTCAGCAGTTGTTTCACCAAGGTTATAGTTAGTGTCAAGACATGATTCAGCTCATTGGAGTCTGATCCACATGCCTGATGATCCAGACGTTCTGCGGAAATTCCCACTGCACTTCTTTAAGTTTTATGAATCACTCAGACTGACACCTAAAGTCTGTAATTCAGCCTGATGTCAAAATGTTCTCATGGAAAAAAACCCTCTAGTGAGTCAGAACTAAAGTCTTGCTCAGGTGTGGGGGGGAAACCCCTGGCAATTACACCAACAGCTAAATAAGAGCAGAAGAGAAAGTGAAACGGTATAGAGGGAAAGCTTGGTTGGTGATGTGCCTTTAAACCAAGAGAGATCGGAGAAGGACAGTGAGAAGACTGCCAGTGTCAAGAGCCCGACTGATAACTTTGTCAGATGATAATATAAGCTGATATGGGCCTATCCTATTTCAAATACTGCAAGTATATTGTCTGATAAACACCAATATGAAGAAAAGAAATTCCCCCCAGGACATAATGTAGAAAAAGAGGCTTTATAACTACTGAATATCCAGTGAGGTTTACTGTCATTTAGGACAATAAAGTATATTGGTGAACTGTAAATATCCTGCCTGCATTTGTGTCGGATAACTGCATTTGAGGGATTATTGCAAAACAAAATGTGTGTTTATGCATATATTCTGTTTCCATGAGAAAATCCGCTGATATATCTATCAGAATTTTATCTTCCTTACATTGGTGTCATTGGTATACTAGGGGTACCTGTGTTGCTGTGGTTCTACAAGTGAATCATTGAGATTATGAAATTAGCTTCTCTCAAATAATGAGTGCAAGGTGAGACTGCACAAGCAAGGTGCTATGAGTCAGAGCCAGTGTGACGTTGCTTGGTGAAAGCTAGAACATCTTAAACCGTGCTGTTGTGATGACATCAGATGAGTAATATCCAATCGCTGATCGTGTCACTTCCTGCAGAGGATGTGGGAATATCTCCTCTTTCCGCAGTGGCCGTGTGGTGTCACCCTGCAGAGGGATAGCCAGCCAAACAGATGGACAAAGAACACACAAATTAACTTGTGGAGAGTGTTTGTCTTAATCTGTTATTAGCTTGAGATTATCAAGTGGGTTGTCTGGCCATATGTTGCAAGTTGACACACAGTTAGGCCTATTGCCCATATTTTCGAGTGAGGTCCCTTCCTTTAATTATGTGGAGTGCTGCCTTATCTTGAATGAGTGCAAGCGTCTGCCAAACGGCATCGGTCAAACTGAGGAAGAAGAAGTCGTGCGGTTTAGATAATACTTGAAGGGGGATGGAAGTGTTTGACTTCATAGGCCACGATTCACCCCTCTGGAGTTTATTACAGGCTTGAGGGGAAACCAGATAAGATTGTGGATAAACAAAAGCTATTGTCCGTAGTAGCATAATTTGTCAAACTGTTGGACACAATCCTGTGGTATCTTGGGACCTGTGGTTCTCTTTGAATTCAGTCTGCATCCTTGTCCTAGGAGCATATTCAGGTTGGAGGGGTCACACTTTGGCTCACATGATCGTACATAGCAGAAAATGTGTGGATGAGAAAAGCAGGTGCACAATCTGTTTGAACAGCTTTGTGTTTGTGTCAACCCAGTACATATTTAATCAGTTGTGATGGCACACTGCCTCCAGCGGGCCTACTGTAGATAAAACTTCCGTCAAGAACCAGATCCAGACAAGCATTTGGAAGCAGGCTGTTTTTGGCTCAGATGGGGCCAGTTTTCCATTTTCCCCTCAGGAGGCCAAAAGTATTTGGATTGGCCCTCGGCTGTTGGTTGAATGTGTTTTTGCTCATGAAAGCAGGTTGGAGATAGCGAGGATCAGATAGTTAAATACCTGATTTAAAGGAGGAGGAGAAAATACAATATCAGGGGAGCACACAACGCCTTGTTCAGCTTGATGGCAGCTCCACTGTGTCGCTCTTTAACCATAGTCATTCTACCTGTAGATTAGCCTTTAACTACCAGCCTCAGAGAGGACTTGCCCTCAATGTAATCAGTTATTTATGAGAAGAGTAAACAGAAATCATCTGATGCATACACATACAGTTTGCACTCTGCTTTTGTGTAGTCTACTAGCATGCTAACTTTCACAATTTTTCCATTATTTCTGTTAGGATCGACCAATTTGTTTCTTTCCGGGCCGATGCAAATTATTAGTAATCACAGAGACCAATGACTGCTTTTTGGTACTGAAATACATTTGCATTAAAACTAGAATGGCACTCAGTAGAGTAAATACATCCACAAAGGCCCAATAGTTCCCAATATTTCAATCAAGCCTAATTTAATATCAAACTAGAATGCCCTTTATCAGTGTAAATTTCAAACCATCCATAACTTCTTAATCATAATTTTAGCAGATCTCATTGGATATAAGATTTAAAACATTTGCAAAACGTTCATCTGCTGAGAGTAGCCTCGTCTCTTCTCCCACAGATCTGGATCCACTTCAAATCTATTGTATCTGTTTAGAAAAACTGTTAATATATCTCTGAATCCCCATTATCTCAGCTGTATATTGGCGTTACTTGAAGGGGTCTCTATCCCTATTTGTGTACGGTAAAGTGGCTGAAAAAAAGACTCCCCTATTGGAAAATATTACAATCCAGATCTGCATGAAATTGTACTCACTCAATTAGCAATCAGTTGGTGTTGTGGGCAGGACATTGAGTGGTAACTTAAGATAGAGAAAGGAAACTGGATCTAAATTATGTGGTATCGGATCGGTGCGTAGACTCACGACTAGCCGATATTGATAAATGCATTTTTAGCAGTATTGGCAACATTTCCAATACTGGTATTGGAACAATTCTAGTTTATCTGAGTGGCAATCGGACATCAGAAACACAAAAAGCAATAAACACAAAAAGCTGATTATCAGCCATGAGCCATTCAGCCTAATTTCTTTTTGCCAAGGCTGGTTTCAGAAGGTCTAAACCACTTATCTCCTTGAAAAGTGACATTCTTCCACCTCAAGATAAACCTGCCTATTTCTTTTAGCTCTTGCTTCCTTCTAGTTAAAATACCATTGCAGTCAGAGGGCCTCGGTGTGTTTTCTGCTCTCTGTAAGCCATTAGTCAGTAAAACCATTAGTCAGCAAAGCTTATGTTCCGCACAGGCCCACCCGGGCCCACACTGTCCAGCTTCGTCCTGTCCTGCTCATGGCCTGTTATTTCAGGACACTGACTCTGCACTTTATAGAGATAGTGGTTGACACATGTGCATCCTTTCAGAGCTCACAAACAAATACACTTGACGAGGCATGGTTTTGATGGAAATATATCGGATATAGATAATTTATTAATTTTCACATGGGAAGATTTTAGAGGAAGGAAACGTGGAAAAGTGACACAGTTGTGACTTCCCTGTCCACATCTCCAGTGCTAGCGACAGCCACCCTGTTTCCTCTTCTCTGCAGGAAGTTGAGGTTATTATGTGAGGGGAGGTCATGGGTCAGGAGGTGGAGCCTGACCCCCAATCACATCGGGGTCTGACGTGGAATATTAACCTAGGTCTCACAGCCAGGATGGGTTTCTCACTTTGTTGAGACATAAGTGGACAGCTAAGGATCTCAGTTCAGGGCTCGTGGGGCCCCTGTGCCTGGTAGGGTCTTCTGTTTCTATGAATTCCTGCTTGAGGCCATCAGAGCATTTTTTCCTACAAGCTCTATGTGGAAAATGTAGGGGTAGATAGTTCAATGGAAAACCTTTTGCCAAAATTCCAACAGGATATCATACGCCATCATCTATGAGAGGGAGTGGAAAGATCTGCATGTTTGTTATCGTTGGCAGTCACTGTTACTGTAATGTTATACTATTCAGAGGATCTCCCTTCTCTCATATTTCTTTGACTTGTTCATTGTCCTTGAATTTTTCCTTTTTCCTCCCTGCGTGAGGTATGGGATCTCTGTTAGGGTTTGGTGTGTGTGTGTGTGTGTGTGTGTGTGTGTGTGTGTGTGTGTGTGTGTGTGTGTGTGTGTGTGTGTGTGTGTGTGTGTGTGTGTGTGTGTGTGTGTGTGTGTGTGTGTGTGTGTGTGTGTGCGCGCGCGCGCCCTCAGTGTGGTTGCAGCAGGAATGTAAAAGCACGGTTCTCCCAGTCTTATGACCCGGTGCCTCTGAGCTCATGTTGGGAGTATCGGTTCAGATTGAGTGAAAAGGGCAGCAGAGCGAGAAGTAGTACTCTGAGCTGTGGGCTTTCTTAACAATCCCCTTCTTTGTCCTGAGTGGGACGCCGTGGGTTTATGCAAAACCACTCATCCTCTCCCGCTTTATACTGTGTGTATATCTGTCTGTGTTTGTGTGAAAGTGTGTGTTTGTGTCTTGAGAGCAGCGTTCCCTTTTTTTTTTTTTTTTTTTAAGTATTTTTTTGGCCTTTTATGGCTTTATTGATAGTACAGCTGAAGATATGACAGGAAACAGGGTGAGAGAGGGGGAGTTACACGCAGCAAAGGGATCCGGGTCGGGAGTCGACCCCAGGTCCGCTGCAGAGCCTCGGCACATGGGACAGGCGCTCTACCAACTGAGCTTAACGGCGCCCCGAGCGTTCCCCTTTTAAAGTTTAAACACCAGTGTCCCAGCTTCAAAGAGGCCATTGTGTACTGAATTATGTTGCGTTGGGCATGACTCAGGCCTGCAGTTCATTACTTTTAATGTATTGTCCAAGTGTTTCCCTTACATTCTTACATCAATAGGGACCTCCAACAAGAAACCCACCCCACCCCACACACACATAAACCTGACTATGAGCATGTAGTCCTGCACTGTTAGTAGTACACACCTGTCAATTAAAGCTGAACCAATTAATCAATAAGTTAATTTAAGTCATTTTCAAGCAAAAACATTCCAGTTTTAATATGACGTGGATTTTAGATGTCTCTTGTGATATTAAACTGAATATCTTACATTTATTAACTCTTAGTCTAACAGTACAAGCAATTTTAAGAGTCAACTTAAAGGGTAATTCCACCAATTTTAAAATCAAAGTGTGTTTACAGGTCTTGGTGAGTACCACAGCAAATTAAAAAAAATTGTATAAAGCCTTTTGTGGCTCCAAAAGAAAGCTGCAAGTAATCTGCCTCTAATGTTGACACTGAGTGGCTAAATTGCATTCTGGGTAACGTAAGAACGTAGGTTTTGAAAAAGGAAGAAGAAAGTATGGAATATGAAAGATGTTATCTCCTGTTCTACTGTATCGATTCTGATCATTTGTTTTTAAATTGAGTCCAACAGTGGTCTGCTTTTCAAAACCTGGTGCCTACATCACCCACAATGCAACTTGGCCAATGAGTTACAAAATGCTTAATACTACTTTTTCAAATTTGCTGTTGTACTCCGCAAGAACTGTAACCACAATGTGACTTACCAAAATGAATAGTCAAATAAATCAATAATGACACCTAGAGATGTACCAATACCGTTCTCTTCTCTCCTTATGTTTGGGATACCTGAACTTTGTATTTCAGCTGATAAAGAATAATGATCCAATGCCAAAAAAAACAAACTTGTGTCAGTTGTCATTTATGGATTTTGGCTGCTTGTGGAGCAAAAACATCAGTTAAGTTGCTTACAGTTGTACAGGACTACTGGTAAGTAGCTGGCTCCTCTTTCTAATAAATAAATTGAGTGGTATCATATCAGTGCATAGACTTCTTATACATCAATGGAATATCCAGCATTGTGTGCAGTTTTTGAGGCTCTGCAAATACTGGTATAGGTATCAGAACAGCCCTACTGACGTGCTGTGTGGCATTATTATTTTAAATGTTACCTGCTATTATCAACTAATTATATCAACATGAACAATTTGTCATTGCACGGACTTCGTGAAACCCACATTAGTCCTTTCCTCCCACTGCTGCTTTTTGTTTCAGTTGTGTATCTTTCCCAGCAAGGGTGTTTTGCTAATGTTAGTGCCTGAGAGCGTGAAGGTTGATACTGCAAACCTCCAAAATAATGTCTGTTTAATGCCAAGCTTATGTATAAACACTCACCCGACTGGTATTTCTCACCCTCCCTCTCTGCCCCTACCCGCTACACTCTCTACCCTCTCTACCCTCTCTCTCTTTCTCTTTTACTTTCTGTTTCTCCCTCCCTGTCCTCTGTACTGTCTCTTCTCTCATTCAGGTTCATGTGTGCCCAGATGCCTAACCCTGTCCTGGAGAGCATCAGTATCATCGATACTCCTGGAATCCTGTCTGGGGAGAAACAGAGGATAAGCAGAGGTCTGTCTGACATAAACACCTCCATTTTTTCTAAGCACTTGTTCACTCATCTACTCACTAGTACTACTGCTGTTTAACAGAACCACACCCAGTCTGCTCAAAACCTGTGAAAATACTACAAAACAGAGTGCCTTGCGTGCATGCAAAATAAACCCACAGGAAATCACATGTTCATATAAAAAAAGGAAACATGCTTAAACAACCTACATGCTCTTCCTGTCCTTAAGTCTCACTCTGGTATTTCTGTTTGGCTTGTGCTCTGCAAAGTCAACTCCAGCAGTCTGGCTCATAGCGTTGTCAAACCTGTATTTAACGCTTAACGCCCTCAGGTCAGCCTTAACCAAACAGGTCATGTAAATCTATTGGAGGCCTTCACAGCTTGAAAGTAGCAAAGAGAAGGCACCAAGCACTTCAATTTCATTTTTTGTCTCTGTACCTTGGTTTCCTGCCGCACCATCTTCTTTCACATCCTTTCCTCTTTTTGTTTTTTACTACTGTTTTCAGTTCAGCATGTAGCAAGGTTTATATTAAAAGGGTTCAAAAATGTTTCCGCTATGTAGCTGTGTGCCCTCATTCATCACTTTATATCTGAGTCATTTCCCTATGTACTGTGGAGATAAATCAATTCATAATTTCATCTATTTCGCCACACAGTTCTGTGACCTGCAGGGTCACTTGTGAATTGCCACATCCGCAGTTTTACTTTTGATGATGTGACAGAATGCAGAGCAGAAGGTAACAGTGGAGCTGAATGCAGCTTCTGCTTTTCCTACCTGACTTGAGCCCCTTTTAAGAGGAAGCGCACATACATGCAGTAGAGTTTCTGTGTACTCTAGAGAAAGGATGTGGAGTAAAATGGCAAACATAGCAGACAGTTTCCCAAGACTGCCCCCCCACCCCACCCCGCCCACTGCCGCTAGTGTTGGACAGAGAGCTCGTACACAGTCAGTTAATCTGCTCTTTATTATGGAGACTGATTTCCCACGAGACAGAGCAGTATGAAAAATATGACGTAGAGCTTAAATGTCAGCCTATTTTGATCATTATTTGATCATTTAAGACAGCTTTTTTTTTTTTTTACTTTTTATGCACCAAGTAGGCTATTTGAAGACATATCTTTACCCAGTAAGTTTTTAAAGGCACTTTGCACCTTTCATAGATAATTGAAGTATTCGTTAGTTGCTGTTTTAATAAGAAGCCATAGGAGAAGAAGACGCAGTAAAGATGGTTGCCAGGGACACTGAAAAGGCCAAAGATGCGACTGTAAACATGGAAGTGTAAATAAGTGGCATCTGATAAGAAACCAAAAGTAAGTGTGTGTGTGTGTGTGTGTGTGTGTGTGTGTGTGTGTGTGTGTGTGTGTGTGTGTGTGTGTGAGAAAAGAAAGGGTTCATGTGGAAGTGAACCTGTCGACAGAAAGGGGGTGCAGAGGAAATCTGATGCCTCATACCTCAGACAGTTTTGTTTCTGTACATACATACTTATACAGTCTTACTGTCAAAGACACACTCTATGTCAAGCTCACACGCACTCTCACACACACGTTATCATAGTAACTGTTTCTGTATAAACACAATACTGTACTACCCAGACGTACTGTACTGACTGTGGCATATATAAACAGGACCGATTGGATTGTGCTGCTGAAGTGTGACGGGCATGTGTGCGCACGTGTGTGTGTGAGTGAGTGAGTGAGTGAGTGCGTGCATGCGCGTGGGTGCTCTGCATACTAGTGCTGTCTGTACTGCTGCGGGTCTAAAGGAGCTTTACATTCAGAAACAATGAAATATAGTTGGCCTTGCATGGACGCTACCCTTTTTCATTGCATAATACTCTGATAGTGGATATATTTTTGATTGAGTCAGCAAGTTTGGCTCAGTGCTTCTTCCTTTATGGACCATGAAGTGATGAAAACTATAATGAAACTGAATTTGCAGAACTAGTTGGCGTATTTCCCACAATCACTGCCGATGACCGGACATGAATGTTGAATGTTCAATGACATTCAGCAGATTTTGCTGACGGAAAAAAAAGCTTTGTTGAAACTTCAACAACATGTGGCCATAACATAGCCCTGTAGCAGTGTATCACAAGGTTTGACATCTACTTATTTTAACTGCAGCACCAATTTCCTTTTACACATAGGTTTTTGTGCATATTAAACCAGCAAGATTTTGCCCGTAAAATAGTGTACTAATTAGTTTCCCCCTGTCTTCAGTCTTCAAGCTAGGCTAAGCTAATCAGGTCATAGCTGTAGCTTCATATTTACTGTACAGACATGAGAGCGGTGAAGATCTCATCTAAATCCCAACAAAGAATATTCCAGGATTATCCAGGGGACTTGAATGAAAATGTGTTTTCTTATATGTCCAGAAAAATAACTGTGCAGTCTGGTCCTCCCACTTCCCTGTCAATGATTGGCAGATGATTTTGAGGCCTTCTGAGGCCTTTCTAAATCTGTCATGAGCAAGTGAGTGGGTGTATCACTGCACGTCGATGAACATGGTAGAGATATAGCAGTTGTTGATGCTATGTGCTATAAGTAAGTCTAAGCTTGAGCAGCTGTCTCTCTGTCTGATTCCCTGACGTGTGCGTTAAAATAGACTAAAGAAAGAATGAGCAAATGTCCTCTGGGTCCTCCCACAGGGATCTCAGACTTAAAATTTCCCCCTTTATCCCTCCCTGCTTTCAAATGACGACTTGAACGCAAACGGACAAAAACTCCTTTCAGCTGAGGGTGTTTTCCTTCATGCACCCTTTTTGTCCATCTCTAATTACATTCATGTTTTTCTTTTACTTTCACTTTTAACGCCCCCCCCGTCTTTCTCTCCCTTTCTTTTTCCCTTTTCCCTCTTATGTCCATCTCCTCCATCGTCTATCTATATCACCGTCGCATTTAGTGTCGCTCTCCATCTACCGACTGTCTCTCTTTTGTATACATGTGCTCAGACACAGACAAAAGCCGGCCATGTTGGAATGCATGTGCAGCAGATCTGGCGCTGATTGTGCGATGGCCGAGATGAGCGTTTAGAGCAACTACATTCTTCTCTGATCAGATGATCCACAGACCCTAATCAAAACCATAATTCTCTCTTCCTCACTTCCTCCCCAGCTCCTCGAGGCTCAGAGAGAAAAAGGCCAGTTTTATGTAATCTGTGTTAGTCCTCTTGATTCTCAAATAACAAAAAACAGTGAGTGTCTGAACTCCAGCAGATGCTTTTTTTTTTTTTATATCAACCCTCGTCTTTACAGTCTGTCTCAAATGTTTTCTCTCTTGCTTCCTTTTTATCTGTCATTTCTGGCAGGCTTGTTGTTTATAGGGCACATTTCTGAAAACAGTCCCTGATGGAGGTCATTTTCAACACGCTGTCAGGCTTTTTCAAAAGGGCCCGAACTTTACCTTCAGACTCCACTCCTGCTGTCTCAGTAAAGCTAGTTAATATGTAACCCGGGGAGAAAGCCCTGACTCTCGAAAAGCTCTTATCTAAACATTATTCGATCAATATGAATAGAGAACGCACAATTAAACCTGCTTCAATACAGTTTATTGACTTTTTGAAGCCATCAAGCTCTTTGGTGGGTTGAACTCTTGTATTTCTCCAGACCAGTGTGCTCTGTGTGTGTTTGTAAGTACAATAGTAATGCAAAATGTGCGATATGCCTCCATACTGACATGAATGTGGAAACTATCGTACCTATTTATGTTGTTTGTGGTTCTTGTCTGATCTGAGTAGGAATTTATCACCCTCCTTATGCAAACTGTGAGGCTCTTCACAATAAGAGCTCTTCATCACAAATGATATTGACATGGACTGGAACAGTTCAAATAAACAACGGTCTAGTCCACACTTACACTTACAGGTATTTTTGGTCTAAGAAAAAAACAATATCCGTCCCAACGAGCATTTTAGCACTGTTTAAGAAATAAAATGCTTGTTCCTGTCTTTCTGAATATACACAATATAAACCATTCTTTCAATGTGTGCTACATACACTGAAAAGGCCCAGTTACGTCATTTTAAGCAAATGTGTGTGTCTGTGTCATCATTTCCAAAAATCTTAGTTTATGCCGAGTTTTCGGAATGTGTTTTCCTAAAGCTCAATTTTCAGTGAAATAAAACGCTGTTAACGTGTGACCAAAACACAAACAAGCTTCATTTTAAGAGATGCCCGTGTACGTCTGGACAAGGCCTGAAGCACTTCTGTTCTGGATTGAATCTGACTCAGCTGATTAATAAACCAACAGGGTTTCATATAAGGACTCCATTATGTTCAACACTATGAGACTATATTGACAAATGATCTTTTCCAGAGCTGAACTGCTGGAGTTTAGGCACGAGGTATCAGTGAACATTGTGCAGTAACCCATACAAGAATTAAAACATGCAAAGGTGGAGTTATCGCTTCAAGAAACTTGAGATAACGTACTGTGAAGGGATTCATGTCTGATCTTTAAAATTCAGATATACACATAATTTGATTGTCACACATTGAACAGGATTGCAAACCAGCAAGATCCCTTCAAAACTCAAAGAAATAAAATAGATTATTAATCCAGGGACCTTATTCATAAAAGAGACTTACAATCAGTTTAGATTTTAAGTATGACTTCAGTAGAAAACCACGTACGAGTAGTTATTTATAGAACCGTGCTCTGATATAGAAATGATCTTATCTCTAATGAAAGTCTAAACATGACTTAAGTGATTTACCAGCTGCTTGCGGGGGGGGCTAACAGATTGGGATGCATGTGCGTCAAGGCTTTGGCAAACTTTACATGAGTTTTGTGAAAAAATGTGCAGCAGCGACACACTCCCAAGCTTCGTGTTTGGCTTTGATTGTCAACCCACGACTGACACCACTGAATAATATGTGTTGCCTGGCTTCAATTTCCTCTATCATCGCTGTGATCTTGTCTTCCAAAAAGTTTGAGTTTCTCTTTTGGGTTCCATGGCTATTCCTGAACAGGCAGAATGATTATAAGAGGAAATGACAAGTCATTTTAAGTTGGTTTGAGAGTCAAAGTTCACAGGTTCCTCAGTTATAAATAGGATTCTTAAAACCTGCTTAGGGAAAGTTTTTTATGCTCATTGTCTTTTAAGAATCAAACATAAGCACACAGTCAGGAAGGTCAAGTAAGTTCAAGTACAAATCATAAAATTAGGCTCCAGGTTATCAAACGACAATATTGGCCTACTGTGAATATATCCTATGGATGTATATCCACCGATAATTGCAAGAAGTTGTAGCTCAGAAATGCAAAACTAGCTTTGAGAGCACGTCACAAGTACAGTTTTCTCAACTGTATGAAGTCCAACTTCAAATGTGTCTTGGTCATTCTTTGAAAAACGGATCTAAGAGATCAAGATTGTTGGTTTATATTAAAACGGCTACTATCAAGCTCCAAAATATTAATGTCAGTGCTGGCTTCAAAATACACTCAGAGCAACTGTCAAATTCAATATTTAGACAACAAAGAGAGTATTGACAAAACATTGCATGCTAAATCTACATACTTCCTGTTCTCACCCACATTGTGTAACGGTCATTTAGCAACAAATGTTAGACAGTTATCCAGCCAAAATACATGCAAGGTTTAATGTTCTTTCGAGCTTGTGTTAGTCATTTCAGACTGAGGAAAAAATCAAGTGAATCGACTGTTCAGTCACTAACAGGGCAGCAACAGAGCAAGTCATTAATGGACACAGCAGTGTGTGTGCAGCTCTCATCTTTAATCAGCCCATCTGCTTTTCTCTCTCCAGGTTACGATTTCGCCGCTGTGCTGGAGTGGTTCGCAGAGCGCGTGGACCGCATCATCCTCCTGTTCGACGCCCACAAGCTCGATATCTCGGACGAGTTCTCCGAGGTGATCCGAGCTCTGAAGAACCATGAGGACAAAATGCGCGTGGTGCTGAACAAGGCAGACCAGATCAGCACTCAGCAGCTGATGAGGGTCTACGGAGCGCTGATGTGGTCTTTGGGAAAAATCATTAACACGCCTGAGGTAAAAAGCACTTGTTTTTCACATATGTGCTTCTGTGGATTCAACGCACGTAATTAAATGGACAAAATTTCAATCCGATTCAGTCTGAGGTAGATCTGGACAGGTTTTAACATCATTGAGCTGACCTTCTCAGTTCATCTTTGTAACAAAAGATGTGTAAAAACTCCAATATGTACTCCAAGATGATAATGAAAGGGAAGTTCTTAAACCATCTGTCTCAAAACTTATAACCTGATACCGTGTGACCCGCCTTGTCTTATGATGTTTCCTTGACTGTTTAGTTAATGTTTGATCCGGGGCCATATTCATAAACTGAGAGAAACCTTTGGATCATGTAGAGAATTATTCATTGACTGTGAGTGCACTATATTGTGAAGCCTCACCATAGGATGTGAAACAAAGAACTGATACATTTAAAAAGTTTTATTGTTGTGTCACTGTCAACCGCACAGTCCTTTATTACATTGTCACACATCCTGTGAATCTATTTTAAGGTTTAAGATGTGTTTTTTTGTGTGCAGCCACATTGCAGTGTCATGAATGTGACCTGTGAAAGAATCTCTCTCATGTGGGTGTGGGCAGTAAAGTCTAACCTTATGTACAGTGAAGATTAACTTGTGCCAACTTTATTCCAGGTGGTGCGCGTGTACATCGGGTCATTCTGGGCCCAGCCCCTGTTGGTCCCAGACAACAGGAAGTTGTTTGAGGCAGAGGAGCAGGACCTCTTCTTGGACATCCAGTCGTTGCCGCGCAATGCAGCACTACGCAAACTCAATGACCTCATCAAACGAGCTCGACTCGCTAAGGTCAGTAGAAACAACACTAATGCTACGTTCAAGTCAAAGTCGGACGTTTGAATGTCCTCGAATGTCCTTTGAACAAAAAACTTGGCTGACCGCAGCAAAATGGTGTTTCTTTAGTAAATGTACACACAATAGAACCCTCAGCAGACTCCTTGCATTATAAACGAAAAAGACACCATTATACATTTGATTTTATAGTAATCGGTATACACTGATTAGCCTTATACAAATACTGTCATCTACAAATCTACAAATGACGTTTCACTCATAACCACAAAGTTGAACTTAATGGCGGTGATAGAAGATAAGTTGGTAGGTTTCATCCTCTTAGACCACAAATATCTGAACAAAGTTTCCCACCAATCCGTCTGACTGTTAAGATGTATCCATCAGGTCCAAATGGGTGGATCGACCAACAGACCAACATTGCCATCTATAGAGCTGTGCTGCTCGAAAAGCACCAACTCATGTTATTACTCATTACTCTTATTTTCACTCTCTTTCTTCCTCATTCTCTGACCACTACCCCATGTCCTCCAGCTCAACAGGATTGCACATAAAAAAAATTGTTAGTTTCTTAAATAACCAAAGACAGAAGTGAGCAAAGATTTTAGCAATTTGATAAACCACTGACCTTGAAACACTTACGAGAAGAGAAGAGGGATTATTTGTTATTTCCACTCAGTTGCGATGTAAATTTTCTGTAACTTCCTAACTTTAAAAAACCCTCTCGATATGTTAGACATACAAAAATACTCTGCTTTAAAAAATCTCTGTGTCTGGTTTGGTTTCTCATACCAGAAAAGTCCTCATTCTCTGTATGTATACTGGAGTTGCATGAGGGACCCGGAAAGGCTTCTTAAATAGTGGTGATGTCACACAATTGTACAAACACCTTAAACTCAGATTTAAAGCTTGTAGTAACTTCTAGTGTCAAACTCTGCACATACACCACTCTACACAGTGAAGCACAAACATCCAAACAATTCTCGACTGAAGAATGACTGAACATTTTTCCTGGTAGCATCAGAAAGCCCCTGAAGATCTCTAAACTAATAATGTTATAGTTATTACAATACCGGAGTACAATAATAACTGAAAGTGTGTCCCATTTCCTTTCTGGTGTCCAGGTGCAAGCCTACATCATAAGCTCTCTGAAAAAGGAAATGCCGAGTGTGTTTGGAAAGGACTCCAAGAAGAAGGAGCTGATAGCCAACCTGGGAGAGATCTACCATAAGATCGAGAAGGAGCACCAGATCTCACCTGGCGACTTCCCCAACCTCGCCAAGATGCAGGTGAGTTAAAGAGAGAAAGGAGGTACATCAAGCCCCCTAAACATCAGACTGTGTTTGACTTCTTGGTTATATAAATCCCTGGAAACAAAAGTTCAGAGTAGAATGACCTTTCAACCTTTACTCTCTTCACATCTTTGCCCTTCTTTCCTGCCCTTGCCCTCCAGGATGGGACAGGACGGGGATGAGATTTATTTTTCCTGGTTTGTCAGGAAATCCTGCTTCTTGTATGCTACTCCTGTTGGTAGCCATTGACGACTGATCTATTTCTATCACCGATTCCTGTTTTCTCTCAACCCCCCATCCCTTCAGGAGCTGCTGAATGGCCAGGACTTCTCTAAGTTCCAGGCACTGAAGCCCAAGCTGCTGGAGGCAGTGGAGGACATGCTCGCCAACGACATCGCCCGTCTCATGGCCATGGTGCGCCAGGAAGAGGCCACCATGCCCAGCCAGTCTGTCAAGGGAGGAGCCTTCGAGGGAACCATGACTGGTCCCTTCGGTCACGGCTATGGAGAGGGCGCCAGCGAAGGCATTGACGAGATGGAGTGGGTGGTGGGTCGCGACAAGCCCTCATACGATGAGATCTTCTACACTCTGTCTCCCATCAACGGCAAAGTGTCCGGCAACGCTGTCAAGAAGGAGATGCTGAAGTCCAAGCTGCCCAACACGGTCCTGGGAAAGATCTGGAAGCTAGCAGATGTGGATCACGATGGCTATCTGGATGACGAGGAGTTCGCCCTTGCCAACCACCTCATCAAGGTGAAGCTGGAGGGCCACGAGCTGCCGCCCACGCTGCCCGACCACCTGGTGCCCCCGTCCAAACGCGGAATGGTCTCGGAGGACTAGACGAAGGCGGAGCAGCCTGTGGAGACCAGCAGTGTCAACGCTTATCGTCATGTTCAGGACTCTCCAGAAAGAAGTCCAACCACAAGCACCAACAGCATCATCGTCCATCAAAGCTGCAAGTCTCCAGGCTTCCTGACGCACCACGAGGAGGCGATGCTGTGATCTTATTCACCAGAGAGAGACTGGAGGGGTTCGGGGGGAGGTGGGAGGTGGAAGGCAGGGGAAGTCCATCTATGTGCATTAGGGGTTAATCTATTAGAAATAATTAAATGGGGGGAGGGGGAGGGGGGGGGCGGCTGATTTGAAAACTGATGAAAGGACTCTACTGGATCATGAACTGAGGAGTAGTTGGAGGTAGCATGATGGGACTGAACATGGGTTCGTGCATCCTGTGTAAAAGATGTCTTATGAATATACAGTCCATATTATTATATGTTGATCCAAAGAAATATAGTTTTTTTTTCCCATTTGGAGAGAGAAAGAGGAAATAAATCTAAACAGCTGTTAGAATTGCTTTATCTATATTTTTGTATTTCCTGACTGTTAACTTTGACTCTTTCCAAATGCTTCCCTTTTTATTATTTTGCCAGATAAATAAAAAGGAATACTGTACCACCTGAATCGTGGTTATGTGGAGTTTTTATGGAATCGCTTTCAATGATACATGACGCTGAATTGAGTTTGAAGAAGGTTTCCGTGGAAGAGTTGCCAATTCAAAACATAAAGTTATTTATATTCCCTCCCATAAATTTGAAATGAATCAGAGTTGCATGCTTGTAATATGCAGCCATCTGACATTGAGGGTCATATCAAGGACTGTGTCAGCTTGAGGTCATCCGCTTTTATTTTGAAAATGCCCTCATTCTCATAGTTTCAATGCAGTCTGCTGCCCTCTGCAGGACAGAAAGGGTCGTTATCAGCACTGCAGCAGCATATACATATAAGGCCTTCTGCCCCTGAAACAAGTCGCCTCTGCATATTTCTGAGGGCAAACTGAAAACAGCGGCGGAGACAGACACTTGTGACATTCTTTGGAACATTTTCGAGTACACATGGAGACAATTTGCAAAGCTAGAAATTCACCACAGGCTCAGTGACACGAGCACAAATCATAAAAAAGTAAGACAGGAAGCTGTAGCTTTATTAAAGACACATTGGAGAGACTAGAGATGAAGTTAGCTGCTGGTAACAGCTTCACCTCACACTGTTATCAACCCTGAGCTTGACAAAATCTGCTCCGAGGTTTGTTTGCATAATTCAAATGAGATGTAGGTGTGACAAACTGAAATGTAAATCAGATTCACATCAACAGTTGATGGTAAATTTGTAGCAATTATGTGATTCTTCTCCCATGTGAACCTTGCATGCAACCAGGTGATCGATGCACAGCCAAGAATCATGTAAACACATCTGCACACTGGAGCTTTCGCTTCATGTTTGGTCATGTATGTTTACATTTTTCCAAACGGTTTTTCATCCCTCAGCCTCGTACCTAAACCTGGTTTTTCCAGTTTTCCAGTTTCCATTTTTTTTTCGTGTCGCCCTGAATCTGAGCACAAGTCTTCATTATCACGTTAGACTCGAGTGTCATGCGTCAGCTCAGCACACACTGATTGAAATTCAGCTCACTGACTCACCAGATTATCAGTCAGCATCAGGTACACGTGATGTTCACCAGCTGGTCTCTCTTTTTTTTCTCACCACAGTGGCAGCAGATTTCAGCCCTGTTGCAGTCCAGAGGCGCTCTCTTGTGTCTTGATTAGTTATTACAGATAATGTGTTCGGTATGCATGGTCGTGTCTTTTTTTCCTGCTGCAGCTACACTTCGGCTCTGCTGCTCACTGTGAACACTGTCACCAGCTGTTCCCAAACCTTTTTTCAGTTTTGACACCTTCAAAATAAAGTCTATTTATGATCCTTTACTACAGGTTATGTCTTCATTGTGGATGCGAGTTGTAACCAGGAGTAAGTTTTCCGTCTTGGATTGTTTCATTTGAAGGCTTTTTGAGGCCTCAAGGGATAAAATGATCCAGAATTTCACAGGAAAGAGGAAAATGAAAATGTCTGAGTAACACAAATAAATGTGTACAGAGTGACGTGTTATGTAAGCTGTATTACAGGTATATGAAAACAGGCGTGTCTTGACATTTTGGATGCCCTTTGGTGTTCCTTGAGCAAAGAAAATTTGAAAACCAGGGAATTAGTTTTAAGGTAATGATCCACTTAGGAACTCTAATAAATCCCTCTGTTTTTTGTCACTTTATCAAGATAGATGGAAAAGTTCACCCTCCGAACCCGCCAAACAATGTTTCTCCTAAACAACTGAAGTAGATAAAGGGACTTTTTAGAATAAGTAAATAAGTAACAAAAACATTTAAATGTCTCCATACAACTCGTCCAGTCTCTGGAAGCCCTGAGATCCTGAACTGATGTGAAAAGAGATTTTTTTTCACCATTGTTAAAACTCAAATCTTCATTGGCGATGCAAAGCTAAAAATGTGAGCATGCACCTGTTAGAAGTGAGTGCACAAGCTCTACAAGGCGCTGAGGTTAAAAGTAATGATTTGCAAATCAGTGGAGATCTCAGAGCTTCCAGAGACTTGTATACTTCAATTACTTGGGAGAAAGCTGCAACGCTTTGTTGTGAAGCTCCAGAAATGTTTTGTGGACTACAACCCCCGCCCCCCCCAAATTCCCATCAGGATCGGGGTGAGCAGATAATGACTGATGAACTTTTCCTTTAAGGGTTAATACGCCCTATATGTTGTTGAGGTTTATAACACTGATAGTGAATAACACCAACATACACGTGTCTGTTATTACAGGGTTTCCGCGGGTCATTAAAAAGCATGAAAAGTCATTAAATGGATTTTGTGAAAATTCAGGCATGAAATGGCATGAAAAAGCATGAACTTCGCTGTTCAGAGGCATTAAAAAAACTTGATTGAATAAAAACATTGTTTTTCACGATTTATTTTGATTATATAAACATCTAAATCTAATTTTGATCGGAAGTATAGCGTAATGGTTGACAGGCGGAACCTTTTAATCGGCTACCTTTTTACGGCCGGTGCACAAAGTTGAGACACCGGAGTAATGCTATCTAGTGTGTGTGTGTGTGTGTGTGTGTGTGTGTGTGTGTGTGTGTGTGTGTGTGTGTGTGTGTGTGTGTGTGTGTGAATGCTGTGGCCATGACTAAAGAACCGAGGAAATAAATGACGGAAAAATGGGGAAATGCAAGTTTCAGCAGAAGTGGTTGGAGGATGAACAATTTAGAAGCTGGTTAAAGCCTGTAGAAGGTAAACCCGGAGAGGCATTTTGCACCGTGTGCAAAAAAAACTTCAAACTTTGCACAATGGGCGTCAATGCGGTAAAATCTCACATGCAGTCAGGGAGTCAAAAGTCGGCGTTGAAAGGCAGGCAGCAGTTAACCGTGTCGAATTTTTTGGCCGTGACCAGCAGCGCAACATCTGCTGTCACCCCTACACCTGCAGCTGCTGCTGCTACCACCACTCCTGCCAACTTAGGCCACAGCAGAGCCGCGACAACGACTACCCCCAGCAGAGCCGGGACAGCGGGGAAGACCACCGACGTGCGAGAAGCATTTGGCTCGAATGCGACTTTGGAAGCGGAGGTGCTCTGGTGTCTAAACACTGCAGTGAAGCATCACTCATATGCATCCAATGACGATACACTCATGGCTCAAATGATCACCAAGTCAAATACTCTAAGGAGGAGACACAAGGACAAATGCCTTGAACTGAAAAATGTTGAGACAGAGTTGGAGCAAAAAGGAAAGGAACTAAGACATATGCACTAATGGCTCACCATGGGTGGATTTTCCTCACCTGGATCCTCAGTGTGGGTGTGTGTGTGGTGGGGAGGACAGAGGTTATTCCCCCCTAGAAACCAAAGCCTGGCTACACCCTGTTTCAATACCAGCATTCAGTTCAGATGTCAGTGCTTACTTGAAGTTAGTCTATCTTTTGTGAGTGGTTGACGTGATAGTTCAACATTTTGGCGAATTTGCCTTCTGCCATAAGCAGTATAGGTTCATTACTTTTAATTATCAGTGCATGTTGTTTTGAGATCCACCGGGCAGAGATGTGTGCTGCCCAGTGAAATATTTGTATTTTGTTGTGTTCTTATTTTGTGAAGCACTTTGTGTTGCATTTAATGACTGTAAACCGTCTTGTGATCCATCTGACAGTTAAATTTGGATTTTCAGATACAAAATTGGCATTGTCAAATGCTTACAATTTGTGTGTGAAAGTATCTGCATTTGGACACTGGCATTAAATTAGTTTAAAGTGGCATGAAAAAGGGCATGAAAAAGCATGAAATGAGATTTGCTGATACCTGCAGAAACCCTGTATTAACACTTCTTAAATTATGGCAATAAGTATCTCATAAGGACAAATAAGGGCCTTATTACCTATAAACGCTTAACACAAGTGGTTATAAGCATTATCAGGGATGGGTCCTGCAGTGTGACAGTGTAACTCCACAGCATTACTGTGGTTGAAATTTCCTGACGTGCGGTGCCTTTAGTAAAAAGAAACAGGAAAAGTAGACGGATGCATCACAGTTCAGTCAAAATGATCATTTTTCTGTGTAGGAACAGGTTCACTCCACTGGACAACATGATTTATATTCACAGCGTCGTTCTCGGGGCCTAAATGAGGAGCGGTGTACGTTGCAGAGTGTTGCAGGCTGAAGCTCGTCTGTGGTCACAACAGGTGATCTACAGCGTGCAGCAGCTTCAGGACTCCTCTTGTTCTGGTACCATGAGACACTGACAGAGAGCTGCTGGAATGCCCACAGTGGCGTGAAGTGAGCGGAGGTATGACTGTGTGTTCTGTACACTGTGTTTAGATAGCTGCCCCCCCCCCCCCCACTGTATATCTCTCCTATACACTGTTTCCTTTTTCCTGTCGTCCTCTCTGTCTCCCCCTCTTCTTCCAATATTTACAGAGAGGGTCTTTTTCTTGTTTTTCTGCTTCTGTTTTCCTTCAACTTGATTCCCCCGTCACACCTCTTACTCTTTCCCGAACCCCTATCTCTGGTTTTTTGGGTCACATTTGTCCTCACTGACTGCGAGATCTAAAAATAATCCCTCCGGCCCTGTGACACACTGACCCCTGCAGATAGTGGACTGGGTCGGGCTTATATAACGCGGTCATGTGGAGGGAGTGCCGCTTCTGAGAGGCAGGTGAGGAATGAGGCACCTGCACACTGGATTTAGAGACTAGCACTAACCCTGGGCTGCAATTAAGGTTAATAGAGTAAATCTGTAACCGACCCAGAAAACACTAAAAGGTTGCGAAAAATGTCTATTTTTAAAGGCGCAGTACGTAGTTTTTAGGAAGACATTTTAACCAGAATAGAAAGATCCTCACTGACTGATTTTTTTTATGCCTAAACAAACTAAATGAACAAACTGTCTTTGTTTTCATGATGTAATAAATTGAATAAAACAAACCTTGTTTATATGCGGCGGACCCTGCCACCTTTCCAGCTTCAAGCAGTGTTCTGGAACTGAGAACGGCTTGTTTGTTCAAATCTGGAAAGGATAAATATTTCTGATTTTGTATTTTTACCTCGTTCATATTGTTAATATTAAAATTATGAGTTTGAATTTCTTCCTCAAAACTACATAGTGCCCCTTTAAGCTTTTTGATAAAACCAGTTCCATTCAAGCTCCATTCAGTGACCTCAAAACATCCGAAGTTCAAACAGCTGTTACCTGAAAACACAACACCTCTGAAGGACTATTTGTTTTCAAGCAGCAAGAGAAAGCTGCAGCCATCTTTAGGTCGCGTAAGAAGGAACAAATGTGCATCATGTCGTAACGTTTAACACCCGTTCCAAACCCTAAAAATCACACAAAGTCAGTCAATTAAAAGGACAAGGACAAAGGATTTATTTTGGTACAGCAACAGCTGGATACAGAACAAATCAGAGCAGCATTCTTTAGATTGACATCTGTGTTTTCAGTGAGTGCCTCAAGAGTCACAATTTCACATTTTACAAAGGGAAGACGAGGATGAAGAGGCCATCACTCAAAAGAGAGGAGAGGGGGAAGGGGAGATAAGTGCTCAGAAGGAGTCTGATTACCGGTGAGACGTTGACCCCGTTTTGATGGTTTGACACTGAACTGGCATTGCAGCGACGTGATAGCAGGATTGTTTGCATCGAAGCTCAACATTTCTGAGGTAACTGAAGGGCAAACGTGGGTATTTTTAACCTGTAAAGACACGTAACAGGCGGGTAAAATCATAATTTGGATGTTTTGCTTTCTGTTTTTGGAGCAACAGAAAAAAAAACTCATCGATCAGTTCAGAACAAAGACATCGTCAGGGCGAGTCTTGAGAGGACAAATGAAGGGAGGAATGAAGTGATGTGCTTCAAGCTTCATGAGGTAGGCTGATATGCAGTTTGGGGCAAAAACAAAAAAAATGGATAAAAACAACCTGGGCTTGGCTCAGTTTGACCTCTTTTTGGTCCAGAGTTCATTTTATCTGCTTCTGGCTCAGCAGGGCGGACTGGCTTCTGGTCGAGGTGCTCCGAACATCTCTTGCGAGGCGTAGGTGATGTACAGGAAGCCGTCAGTGTCTCTGTAGCGGGAATAAACTTCCCTCATGCTGGAGGACATGCAGGACATGCTCTTCTCTGCCACCAGGAGGAACAGAGCCTGGGTGGAGTCGAGGTCAATCTTATTCCTAGGAGAAAGACAAAGTGAGGGTGAGGGTGAATCCAACAGCTTGGAGGAGATGGTGGAGAGAAGCTGGGGAGAAAAGCTGTGAGAAGTTTACCTGAGCAGGCACAGGAACTGACCCAAGGTGAGCTCGAAGGGGACCAGGAACTTTGTTTTGTCCAAGAGGGGGAGAGTCTTTTCACGCGTGTAACGTTCAACAATCACCTGAACACAAAAAACACACAAGGGATCAGCCTCCAGCTCACACAACACCAAGAGCACTGGCGATCAAATGCATCATGTTTGACTGGAAAAAAGCAACTTACAGGCAACTTGTTGGGGAATTTAGATCGAATGCTGCACACTTCATCTTTTCTTGTTTCTAGAAAAACAAATGAAGGTAACACTTTTAAAAACCAACGTCCACACATTTTCAGTGCAGATGCAGATGCAGGTGCAGATCAAAGAATCGCCTAAAACAACTGTGACTCACCGAGGCATTTCCTCTGCTTGAAGGGCATCATCTCCATGGATTTCTCAAAGGGAGCCATGCTTGCTTGTTTGTTGCTTGGGGTGGTTTGCAGAGACCAGCGGTGACGGAGGCGGTGATGGTGCCGGTGTGGTCGGTCTTGCCCAGGCTGACGGTGAAGTCCCCTCGGGTGGAAGTCAGCAAACCCCGACGAGCTGCTCCCACCACTGCCGTTTTATAGGGGACGGCGCAGGGAGGAGTCAGCCATAAGTGTGTCAGCGACAAAGACACACTCCTCGTCCTGGAGGCCAGTGTGTGTGTGTGTGTGTGTGTGTGTGTGTGTGGGGGGGGGGGGGGGTTCAGACCAGATTCACACATACTGGTTATCTCACAGGGCATTCTCACATCTACTTGTGATCATGGTGCTGCTGTCACGTACACATTCGCACAGAGAGGCGCAAACATGAGGAGTGTAATGAGGGCAGAGCACAAACAACACATGATGATCCGGACAAACGGGGAGTCAAACACAGTACCAACTCTATCTTGTGACTCGGCTGAATTCGACCGACACAAACACATTTTGTTAACCCCCCCCGACCTTTGACCTCGCTTGTCTGATCGCCATGTTGGCCACATTAAAAGCTGTTTATCTTATTTCAGCAGAGACGGGTGACGGTCGTGATCAATAGTAATGTGACGGTGAGGATTCAGTCCTCGGGGAGGTCGTCACACTTTAAGACAAGCGTGCAAATCTTAATTAAGTCCAGCTTAACTCATGACAAATGAGGATTTAATGCTTTGTTAATTCTCGTCACCTTCGTGTGGTTACCATGACAACACGCGATTACTTCAGTCAACAGATCATCACCTCAGGAATGTTCATTTATAGTAACTTTATTGATTACTTCATATGTGAGTAGATTAACTGGATGTCAGCCAAAAAACATATTGTTCTCACAGAAATGTACAGTGGCCCTGAGGGTCAAAACACAACGATTTCAGTTGTTGTTTTCTGAAATGTTGTTGTGTTTTGAGCCTCAGGGGCCACCGTAGGATATGAACCTTTTGTCTTTGTAATCTAAAAAGTTGTCCGAGGCATGAACTTAATAAAGGGATAGTTCACGTTGTTATAAAGTGGGGTTGCAAAGAAAAATGATATCAGTTCATGCGTTCGCTTCTGATGGGAAACTGTTGTTTTATCAGCCAAATATCGCCCTCTTTAAAAACACACCACTGCTTGGCCAACAAAAGACATTTTGCATCGCAGAAAATAAGAGCTGCTCGTCTACCACCACCTCGATTGGGTTCGTTAGTTTGTGTTACTGTGTGACTTTGGTGTTTGCAAAGGGTTGGTTTGGATTCACCAAAATCACAAAATATCAAAAACAAATTGAAAAGCAGCCTGACACAACACATCTGCAATGAATCCTGCCTTTATTAAAGCAGATGGTGTTCTGTTTTAATTAAAACTGTCTCTGAGAGATGACTGATTCAACTCCGTGTTCCCTCTGGAGGCTGAAGTTTCTCCTGCATTATGTTGCTGTGATCTCAAATTTTGTCCCCTCCACTTTAAATAAATGAGTGACTTCATGTGAAGATGTACATTATGTAACGCTGTAAGGAGCTCCTACACACTCAGGGTTGTAGCTTTGGAGCCACCAGCCTGTCTGTGGTGAAATGATCGAGGTCGACTTGTTGTTGTAGGTGAAGATCACCCTCTGCTGGCTGAAAGGTGGCACTAGAGCAAAGTGCACTGCGCCTGTCAAACCTCAGTAAAACCTGAATAATCACAATTAAGACTATATACATTTTGTTTTTTGTTTCTTTTAAAACTGGTGGACTTTTGTTATTCATACACGTGTGTGATGTTAATCTTAAATAGTATAAATGCAACCACCATCACAATTGTTTAAAAGTAGCCTACAGACTGATTAATTATAGGCAGACTGAGTTCCTCCATTCATTTAGGAAGAATCTAAATCTTTTATACATTGAAGACAGATGCCGGATTCACCTGTTAGAAAGGCTCCAGGCGAAACATGAGCTGTCGAGGTCCTACTGACCCACTTTCATGCCCAAATGCCATCCTGTGTGTTATCTTTCCTCTACAAGTTGCCAATGAACATGTAGTCTTGTGCACTCAGCAGACTGAGCTGACACCATGGTTTCAGTGGCTTGAGATCATTTGATTTACACGTTTATTTGGGATCATGAAGATTTTGAGACCAGTCCCTCATGAAAAACATTAAAGTTCTGTCAAAAATTAACATCTAATCGTTATCTGCTCACCCCGCGTGCTGGTGGAAACTCAAGTGAGGTTTCACCTCAGAGCAGTGTTAGAGCATTCTCCTGAACAACTGACGTAGGTGGGGACTTAGCATATAAGAAATAGGCCTTTTATGTCACACAAGGCTTTTTTTGGTTTGATTCCTGTTTTATTTTGTAGTTGTATCCCCTTGTAACATTAAAGGCGCACTGTGTAGTTTTGATGAAGACATTTTAATCAGAATTCAAAGATCTTCATTGATCAGTTTTGTTATGTCTTAACAAACTAAATAACAAACTGACGTTAAAGGACAACACAGTTTCATACTGTTTTACTTTGTCTATATGTGGCGGACCCTGCCACCTGTCTCGCTTCAAACAGTGTTCTGGACCTTTATTTCTTCTGAGAACAGCTTGTTTATTCAGTTGTTGAAAAGATAGATATTTCTGAGTTTCTATTATCACCTCATTTATATTGTAAAGATTAAAATTCTGAGTTTGAATTTCTTCTTTAAGTCTACACAGTGTGCCTTTTTAAATAATGTCTCCATTCTATTCGAGGTTCCCAGTGAGCCGTGACTCTGTGACAGCGAGCCAGCATTGCACAATATCAGGACCCTGAAACTGAGGCAGCAAAATGGAATTCAGCCATTATTGATTTCATTGATTTACACCTGGGGGGGAAAAAAAGGCCTTCTTCGTAAACAGAGGCTGGTTCCCCTGATGACCACTGACAAACACACTGACACCACTCGAGGATTAAAGTGCACCACAGAGCAGGATGATGTCACCTCATCACCCTCAGCTCTGTGGGAACACTGTGGGAATGCGACTATTTGTCCTCTGACATCTTCAAACTGTGCAAGTTAGACGGTCGTTCATTCGAAAAACTTCCCGGACCAATCGGTGTGCAGCTCTGGTGCAGAGGCTCCTCCCCCTTCCTCCCCGCTGCTTGCTCCCACATGTAACGCTATCACCCCTCTGCCCGTCTGTTGCATTGTCTCGTTGGGGACGCAGCGTACGGAGCGCGGCACCATGGCGACTCCACCGGACCGGGGAGCCTCTGAGTGACATAGGGGAAAAAGAAAAAAAAAAAAAAAAAAGGGACGGTGTCAACAGGAAATTAAGCCCGGGATCATCTGAGGCATGGCCAGTTGATGCGCCTTCGTTGTGCCGCTGGATTCATTAATCCTAGTCTTGTGCCAGACCGCAGGGCTGCGTGCGCGTCGCTCTCGGCTGCATGGCACGTTAGAGATGGTGAAGATTATATGTGCTTTACTGCGTTAATTCACAGGGCTGCTATGTCGCTATCGCTCGTCCGGACCCGCGTTGCTCTGCCCGGTGCAGGAGCCTAGTCCGTTCGTCCCTCTCATCCACTGCACGGCGACTGAGCGGCGGTCAGCGGTGCGCACCGGTTCCGCCCGCCGCCGGCACCCGCGAGGAGGAGGATGGCCGGCCGCCGCGGCTGCGTGAACTCGCTCTGGTCGGGCACCGAGCGCGTCCGCATCGGAGAGCGCCTCAAAGCGACGCTGGCCGGGGTGCTGGAGCTGGAGGTGCTCAGGTGCAGACACCTGGGGATGGTGGACGCGGCTCTGGAGGACCGAGCCACCGCCGAGGAGGCTCCACGGGCTGCGGAGGAGGTGGACGAGGAGGTGGAGGAGGAGGAGGAGGAGGGGAGCGGAACCCCGGAGAACGCCGCCTCGGATGGCTCTGCGACATCCCGCAGGCAACAGGTCAGTCAGCCCGGATTTCTACATGACGAGATTATTAAATTTGAATGCGGGGATGATGGTGATCTGCCAACAAGCCGGTCCCTCTGCGGCTCCCTAGACAGATTTCATCGCTGCCTGCCTGGCTGCCTGGCGGCGCATGGCTGTGCCGAGAGCTCAACACCCAACTGAGTGAGGTGGTGCCAGAGACCATCCAAGCATGCAGACCGATCATTTTACACAGCAAGCAGTGTGTGTGTGTCTGTGTCTGTGTGTGTGACATGGAGCAAAATGTCATAGAGGTCAGGGGAACCAGGACCAGCAGCCTGTCTGTCTGGCTGTGTGCCCTGCCTCAAGGTTAGAGAGGAGGATGTGGTGGGATACAGGATAGAAAAACCAGGTGGAGGTATTAACACAGCAGCCTGCAACCAGACACTGCTGCATTTGTCAGCTCATCAGCTGTAAAGGTCACTTTGGCACCGGGTTTGCATTCAGATCACCATTGTGTTGGCAGTCTCCCTCATAGAAAAGTGCAGTTTCGACCTTTTTTTTTTTTTTTGTTATTGTGAAATCCTGAGAGGTTAGGATGTGTCACCTCTTCAAACACACCCTCGTATGAAGTAACCCACTTCCCAAGGTTTTTTCCTGAAATGCACACGCAGGTCCTTTCTGTGTTGGGAATGTGGGGAATGTGACATGTAACACAAGAGGACATGATGTGAACGGATCCCATCCTGAGGCTGCAGGTGGTCTGGCCCATTATCCCTGAACATGAACTAAATATGAACCCCGTGGAAGACACATCGACAAGATGAGAGGGAAGGCGATGAAAGGAAGCGACCCAGCAGGATTTCATGGTTAGAAAAACGAGGGACGTACACGGTAATTAATCTCAGATGGGCAACGCCAAGAGAATCGTGAATGTGACGAGTAGAGCTGAAGAGTGGCCATCAGGGGATTGGCAGAAGTATGATCAGTACCTGTATCTATAAGGAATTCATTGTATAAGTTGATTTTCAAGCAAGATTGTCAGACGTGCACTAATCAGAACGTCTTAAATGTGAGGATTTTGCTTTTGGGACTGCTGGTCGGTCAAGAGAAGCAATTTCAAGACACTTTGATGTCGATTTTTCTAGAAAATAATCTTTAGAACAAACCAGAGAGCCTAGTTTTTGTTTTTTTTATCGTAGGGCACCGTTTCCACCACATAAAACCTGTTTTTAATGAACTGATCCTCTTTCCCTGCAGTGAAATTTGCTCTTTAAGACCAAAACATCATCAAAAATACATGACTGACTTTCTTCCATGAACTTAAACTTTAAAGTGATTGCACAGAGAGTGGTGTGTCAGGCTATCACGTGTAGACTGATTCCATGTTTTACAGTACAGGCTCATTGTTCTCATGAGAAAAAACAGCAGACACTTCATCCCCTGTCACTTTGCACAGGGTGTTGTTTCACTGTAAACGTGTGTGTGCTTGATACTAATGAGCCGTGTTAGTCAGCAGCCTGCGGCACATTAATACATGTTGAGTCTAAATCGGGCCGCGGCTGAGGTCACCCTCTTTGCAGAACAGTGTGTTTGCTCGACGAAACAATATTAAATCAAACCCCCCTTTTAGACACAGTTCTTTTTCGGCTGCACAGACCGAAGGGAGAGGAAAATAAAATGAAATCTGTTTTTATCAGCGCAGGGACAGAAATTACAGTCCCATCTGCGAGGAAGTGTAGCTCACAATGTGCTGCCTTCCTCACCGCCCACCTACGTACAGCTCCACTGTATCTTCTTCCCCACCCGTTGGTGCTGAGATTTCCTGTGGAGAAGGTCGGGCAGCATTGCTCATTCTCACCTCTGAAGGGGAGCTGCCAGTGTGGCAGAGGGAGCTGGAACTCTGCCCTCCGCCCGGGGCGACACTCAACATTACTCGCACTCAGCATTTATGATGTAGCTGTAAAAGGTGCAATATGTACAAATGTTTGGTTGAAACTTTTATTATGACTTCTCTAAAATCAACAGAATGTGAAGTTGTGATGGTGAGAAGTCTCTGTAATATGTTATAAGCATGTTTAGCATGCTAACCAGCTAGCCGCGGCCCATCCCTGTCCAAAGCTCCTGTGCTAGCGGAGTAAACACAGACGCTTCCCCCCGTCTCCCAGTCTAGACTGCTAGCTGCACGGCTAACTGAGCTAACTACTCACTTTGACAGATGGTCATTTCTTACATATTGCACCTTTTTTAAAATTAAACCACATGAGAAGTTTAGAGGAGAAATGTCTCTAATAGGCCCAGGTGATGTGGATTTAAATGGTTTTTAGGTGATATTGTGATTCAAAATGTGAATACATCTTAAATGTGTATACATCTTAAACCTCAATATCAGTATTATCGCGATAGTATCGCTGTACGAGGGGAGTTGACACCAAACTTTCCCGGGTCTCCGAGCTCCCAGTCCGGACTGCTGCCTCCATGGCTAACTGAGCTAACCAGCTAACAGCAGCTACAGTTGGCAGCAGTCAGTGGTTACCGTGGTGATATACAAGGGGAGTAAATACCAAACTTTCCCAGTTTTTCGAGCTCCCAGTCCTCAATGCTAGCTGCATAGTTAACTCGCTAATGAAAGTAACAGTTGGCAGCAGTTAACGGTTACTCGGTGATATTTTGCCCCTTATTTTATTTTTTCATCGTGCATTCAACAACTGTTACATATTGAATCTTTAAACAACAGGAATTTGGTTGTATTGTGTTACATTTTTTACATTTTCAGTTTTGGGATCCCCCCAAAAAGCACTTTAAATACGAAATATCAATATTGGGACAGTATTGTAGAGATGACTGTTGGTTCCTTCACTAGTGATAAAATCAGTAATGTAGATAGAATGAGTACGTGGGTAAAGACAAGAACTAGACCAAGTAGAACAGTTTCAGAAAGTTGCATCATTTTACTGTAATTCAGCCTTTAAAACCAGGAAAAGACGCCACTTACACCATATCATGACAGAACTACGTCCACAATCTAAGGCGACACATAGTCTCATATCTCTATAATGATATAGGCTGATATTAACATATTTTCCAGCTCTGTAGCATAACTAGAGACAAAATGTCCTTGTTGCAAAGGACGACTATAATACTGCAGCACCCAGAGAGGGAACAAGGAGGAGAGAGTCGACGGAGCACATGCTGTTTATTTACCACCATAAAGGTGGAGAAGTTATGCTTACTGTAAAAGGCTTCACCCCCAAGCTCATTATATTCCTTTTACTTGAAATTCATTTCTGTACTCTGTAAAACACACACAAAGCCTGCTCTGCTTTTAGAAATATAACTGTTTTGTCAGCCGAGGATTAGATGACTCATAACATAATGCGCTCCACTTTAACACCAGCTTTCTTTTTTTCTTTTATTATTTTTTTTAATTTTGGAATTAAGCTCTCGAATTGTGATTCACCTCTTCTCTCTGTAATAGCGGAGAGACGGCAGAAGAGGTTATCACTGTGCAAATCCATATTAGGCAGGTCGGGATTATGATGGCTGCGCGGCGTCATCTGTGGCGGAACAATGCAATTTTAAAAATCACTCTTTTTATCTTCTCGACCGTGTGATGCGTTTGTGAAGCTCGCAGGTTTTTTTTAATAAATGTTTTTAATTTAACAAAATCCAAGAATGCTTCTTCAGTACTCTTTGTGGAAAAGGAAACACATTTAATTTGCATAAATATGTTTGAATAGCATTAATAATTCAGTTTTGGGAATGCAAATAGCACCGGCTTTGATTTCCAAATGAAGTCCTCCGCATGTATTATATGCAAACTAGAAGAAAACTTGGAGTTCTTTCTCTCTCTGCAACATTTGAGTCTTTTCACAGTTATCAGAATGGGTGTCAAGGCCGAGCTGGTGAAGTCATGATTGCCACTGTTCAGCGTTTCGAGGATAAAACGCTCCTCGCTGAAGGAAGAACATCGACGACAAGAAGTGGCGATTTTCCTTCGACTGGCGTTCATTGCCGTTATGTTATACGCAGTCTGATACCAACAAACTCTAAATCTTTTTTTATTTCTAATGCTCACTTTAGTAAAACTTTTGGATTATAAAAAACATAAAACACAACATTTAAAACCTCATAACTCATCAACAAATAGAGCATTCATTTTAAGGTAGCAGTCTCTGGTTTGTACCTTATTTAGTTTTGTGTTTCTCTTTGGTTCTTTTGTGGATCAGCCCCCTGCCTGTGTTTGTTTTTTTCTGCTTGATTTGTGGATCAGCTTTCCTTAAAGGGTCCTAATTTCATAATTTTGACATAAGCTAAGTCTTCAACCAGCTTGTTATGTCTGAACCAACAGTCATTTTATCACGAATGACAAAGAAAAAGCAGCAAAAATTTACATTTTAAGAAGCTGGAACCAGCGCGTGTTCACCATTTCTGCAAGAAAAAAAAAAAAAGATTAATAGATTGTCAAAATAGTTGGCAACTAATTTCCTTTCGACTGACTGATGGTTGCAGCTCTACGGGATAAATAATCAGCAGGCGAATTAATAATACAAGAATTGCATTTGCAGCCATAATAAACAGTACGTGCACGTGTCTGTGCGCCGTCTGCAGTGCTGTGTGTGCTCTCACTGAAGGCAGCCTGTCTTGAAATTAGGTTTAGCATCGGAGGGCATCATCTTACACGGAGAGCCATTACCCTGACTTGTGGAGTGAGACTGCTTTTGTCTCTGGGTTCTTGGCCTCGGGATCTTTCTGGGCTCAGTCTGCAACGCTGATACTTCACCTGGATGTTGGAGGAAAAAGCTCCAGCACGTCCCTCCTGTCGCCTGCGACGATGAAGATGCACAGCGTGGGCTGTCTTATAATTTCAATACCGCATTAATAATGCATGAAACAATAAATACTCGGCAAACGCTCCTACACTGTTCGGCCAAATTATTCCGTCTCAACATGGCAACCGCTGTAATGACATAATGCACTTACAGCTGCGATCACTGCAGCATTATCATCCCATCGACCCATACATTGTCCTCATATTGCTCCAGAGGGGCTGCTCCCCTCTCATGTAGGAATATCGTGTTACAGAGCTCCTGGCAGACCCCCACCCACTATGATTTGATCATGCACTGGTCTCTGTGTAACACTATATCCTGTTATGTGCACTGCATTATATCCTGGAGGAGTGGAGGTTTGTGTGAGAAAAACAAAAAAAGAGAGAGAGAGAGTTGAGGGGTTGATTCATGCCAAAAAACTTAAAGTTGAGGCCCTTTCAGTGAGTGGGATTTAGCAGCCGAGCAGACAACCGAAACGTATGTGAGCGAGAGTCAGACTGGATTGTGTGCGTTCAGGCTGAAGATGAGTTAAATATTTCGCCGGGCCTGTTGTGCTGTTGTGGTTCTGTGTGGGAGGCGAGGCGAGCGAGAGTTAGAGAGCGAGCAGCTGTAGCTATGGTGAGTACGGGGCGGCTGGCTCGAAGGATATTATAGAAGTGTGGGAGGGGAGGGGAGGGGGGATTATTTGTCAGGGGTGTGGGGGAGGTGGGGCTCCTTCAGGATGCCCTTCTCTCTCGCCCGGCAACCACTCGCACCCCCCCGTCCCCCCTCCCAGCCTCACCCTCCCTTCACCGCCTTCACTCACTGGGTGACTCACTCTCTTATTTCTCAGTCTCTGTCTCTTTTTTTGTCCCTATCACTCACTGGTTTTTCTGGTCACCCACTCAGCCACGACTCACTCTGGATTCACTGGGAGGCAAAGGCAAAGAAAGAAAAAAAAAGCAAGGGGGGACAGGAGTGAGCAGAAGGAGAGAGGAGATAAGCCTAAGACAGGTCAAAGTCTGAAACTCTTTCTCCCCTCTCGTCTTCCTTCCTCTCCCCCCCTCTCCGGCTTCTCTTTGTTACGTCATCTGTCTTCTCCCATTATCCTCTGAACCCCCCCCCTGTCCTCCTCTCCCTCCTGTCGCCCCAGCAGTGACTCACTACCTGTATTGTTTCCTCAGTAACAAGAGGATTGATCAGTGCCACTCACAGTGTTTCTGTTGTCTGGGCTCGATCAGTCTAATGCAGCGGGCTCCTCTTGGCTGCCTTCCTGGAGGGGTGGGTTGGGGATTTGGAGGAGGGGGGCTCACTCGACCAAGCTCTCACTAATCTCGGAAATGGAGGCACTTTGCTAACTCGACGGGCGATTGCTATTGTTGCTGTTGTGTGCATTTGTGTGTGTGTGTGTGGGGGGGGGGGGCTCATTCCGGTAAGCGGTGTGACGTCATGACATCGGAGCGTGTTTCTGTTAAATGATATCATGGATGTATACAACCCAATGTGTCATTTCACACACATCTCACTGTGTCCTTGCTCGAAGGCATGTAAGGCCATGCACTGGGTGGTTAAATCCATGAGCTCATTGTCAGTGGTGGAAGGTAATTAAATACAGTACCCAAGTGCAATTTTAAGGTACTTATACTTCAAGTACTTTCTATCTCTGCCAGACTATAACCATAGTTAGCTGCGAGGTACTTTGCAGATTCAGATTTGACATTAAAAGGATGTGATTTCCAAACATAGAAAGAATGTATTTGTTAAAGGTTAAAGGATAAGTTCACCCAAAAATGAAATGAACTCGTCATTTATTCACCACCGAGCCGATGGAAAGTCAGTTGAAGTTTCGGTAGTCCACAAAACATTTCTTATAAACATCTGAAGTTAGATCGGGACTAAAAAAAAATAAAAAATTAAATGGCTCCATGGACCTTGTCTGGTGGAATCCCGGGAAATTGGTTGGAAAAGATGTTGATTACACCTGAAACACGGTGTCAAGATTGTGCACTCACTTCAGACAAGGTCCACGCTAATACTAAGCAGCCAAAGTGAAGTTTTCAGCTTAAAAATGGTCCAAATAACATATTTTTGGGGGATCGCTGTGCTCCCGGACCTTTTGATTATGCCAGAAGAGCTATAGAGTCATTTTATTATATGTTTTTTTTCCCCAATCTACGTCAATTATTCTTGTGAATGCTGCAATGAAATGTTTCGTGGACTACGAAACTTTTCATGACTTATCATCGGCACGGCGTTGCGTACATATTGACTGAATTTTCATCTTTGGGTGACCTTTTCCTTTAAATTCCCCCATAGTTTCATTGGGGCCCTACAAACTTCTCACACGGTTTCATTTAAATAAAGCTGTCTTAATTTTAGCCAACTTCATGTCCATTTTGCAGTCGGCAAACTCTTAAACGTGCAGCAATAATCACCGGACAGGGAAGAAAATGGGAGTATCCTGCTCTCAGACAGGATCGCCTATTTATAGAGTTCTCTGTCCTGATTGAATAAAGTGGACAAGGATAGCGGAAAATGTCTCTTTTACTGCATGAGCACGAGGAGGAGAGACATGTGATTACAGTGTTGGAATATAGAGATATTTTACACTTATTTCATTGAAAATACATCACTTCCAGCAGCTTTAGATAATTGTTGCATCACTTCCAATCTGATAATGTCATATATAATATATTATAGCACTTTTACTACTCAGAACAAAACCTCAAGAAAGATTTTGAATGAGGGAGTTGTTTCATTGTTTCAATGATACTTTTATTCAAGTAAGAAATATGATTATATCTTCCCTCACTGCTCATCGTCCGTTTCAGTTGCGATTTTTCTTTTTTCTTTTTTCTTTTATGTAAGTACACAGACCACCATAGACTGTTGGGCAATAAATCACTGGTGGAATCAAAGTGGGATCATTGAGTCTTATCATGTCTCTGTTGTCCAAATAAATGTTCTGGGCAAGATGTGCGAGTGATTAAATAATGTACAATAATAAATTAGAGAAGATAAGCTTAGAAAAGGAAGCAGCATACAAGACCACACTACACTGAGAGAAGAGAATCAAGCGTAGGTCTGTTTACTTGATGTCCTGACCAGGAGTAATTGGCCAGTTGTCATGGAGATGGTTTAGTTTGTAATTTTGGTCACATTGTAAGAGGTAGTTGTGTGTGTGAGGGGGAGAGGATAAACACTGCCCCTGCCTTAATCCCTCTCTGGCCATCCATTGACTCCTGGTGGATTAACTTTCATGACTTTTATTTGGGGTTGTGCGCACATTTTCCATATCGTGAGACGTACTCACAGAGGAAGATGATTTAATAGCTGTTCTGTCAAAGAAAGGCACAAAAGCACCAAAGAATGACCAAAAAAAATCATGATATTGACTTATTGTTGTTGAGTTGAGTATGATTTAGTCCTTGTCACATTATTTTGATACTATGGTCAGAGATGATATAATATCTGATTTAGTCGACATTTCTCAGGTCTAACCTGTCACGTGTTTTGTCTTCAGGCTCCGTCCCCGTCAGATATAGTGGCATCACACTGTCAGACCAGCCCAGAGGACTGTGCCAGCAATTCAGGGGATGGCACGGTGCACTCCTCATCTGGCAGGGGGAGTAACTCACGCTGGTCTACTCTATCCTGGGACGCCCCGTCTGACCTACTGTCTCCCCCAACACCAGACCCCGGTGGTACAGTCCATCTGGACAGTGACTCCCGACCTAGTTCAGGTAAACACACGTGCACACACACACCTGAACACTTCAGCGGTCACAGCACTGACCTGAACAGTGACCAGCACAGTTTGTCACCTTCTGATAAAAACTACAGCTCAGCTTGTGTTTGAGAAGGCCCATTAAACATTAACCGTACTCTTTTTACTTTTGTTTGCCTGCACTGTGTGACTTGGCTCTGACTCGCTCACTTTTCTCTCACTGTCAACCTTTCAGCCTTTGTTGCCAAACTCTTGTCCAGTCACATTGTAACTCTGGTTTCTGGTTCTACACCCAACTCAGGCATTCCTCTCTCTGCTACACAATCATGCATGCCTTCCTTTATGCATTTCTTTACTTTCTTGTAGAGGTGATCCAAAAACTTAGCAAATAGTTCAACTGAAACCTAAAAATACTGAAAGACATTGTACAGAATTTTTAGGTTGAACTCTTCTTACTCTTATTTTTTTTTTATTAAATTGTTGTGATACTTTCAGAGCTCCTATTATGTGTAACCCTTTTTAACAACCATATTAATATGCAGAGATGCACTTTTATGGTTTGTACTATGGATCAGCGTTGTCTACATATTTAATAAACAAGCTTATTATTAGTTTCTTATTCAAATTCAAACCTGGTTTATTTTTAATTAAGAGAATTAAATTCAGTTTGATAATTGTCCACTTTGTCAGTGTTTTGGTTCATCTTATAAAAAGAGATAAGTGTTTAATGAAATCTGAAGTAAAAATGAAAAATTAAGTATGGTTTACATTTTGTACTACTATTTCATTTGCAAGTGCCTTCATTATTTCAAGTATAAATTGTAAAAAAAAAAGTTAATTAAACTTTTGTATATAGTTATTTTACTGTTAACAACAACAACAACAACAAAGTAATGCTTCATAAACCATTTCAATTATTACAAACATTAGTTGCAAATCAATTTTGATTATCTGACCCAAAATCACTATCACATTGCCTCAGTAGGCTTTACAATCTGTATAGTATGACATCCTCTCTCCTCAGATCCTCAATTTAGGACGAACTTCCAGTATTGAAAAAAACAAAACCTTAACATCTCCATACTAAACAATTGCCACTAGATGAAGGATTGAATGAAGCTGCAATGTTGGATAAAGGTAAAATATGTGACAAATTAGGATTATGATGAAGTGCTGCAGAGCTGCAGAGACGCACTTGTCAACAAATCCTGTTCTCCATTTGGTCATTTGAGCTAATCATGAATCGTATCGCAATATCTGCCAAAATAATCTCAACAGGATTTTTTGGAACAGATCCCACAGCCCTGTAACTAACCATTTCTCCTACAGCCAAACAACACTACTACTGTTGCTCAGGAAAACATGATTTCTTTTATCAGGAAAGACAGGAAAACCATACAAAAGAACACATGGAACAGAAAGCAACACAAATTAATACCAATGAGAATTAACTTGTTGGATGTTTTGTCACCATTTTGAAATTATTTTTTAACAAAATAAGGGACATCTTGGCAGTCCACAGAAGGATAATAAAAAAAACCCAATAACATATTTTCTGTTATTTGTGCCCCTAAATAGAGCAACTGTTGGATACTGTTACTTAAATGCTAGCATAAGACACATGGTCACACTGAAGTGCTTTCCCTCTCTTGTCAAGGTTTCTATTCAGTGAGTGGGAGCTCTCTCTCGGACTCTTGCTACTCTGTGTCCAGTGATGCTGTTCAGGGTGGATCGGCGCCACCAGCCAGACCCGTGAAGCTGTGGGACCAGGTTCCTCTGTCCGCAGACCACACTGACATCCTGTGGTCAGAAGGTGCAGTGCAGCAGCAGCAACAGCAGCAACAGCAGCAGCAGCAGCAGCAGCCTGCACTGCAGAGCAGACAGGAAGATGGTGAACCAACCGAAGGGACACCAGTGTCAGGTGAGCCGAGATCCATGTCATGTAAACCCCTGTAAATATTTATTTTGCAGCAGTCGGATGAAGCTGGTTCGAAACACTGTCCTAACTATAAACATCAGTGCAGATGAATTTATGTTTAGGTAAAGATAATCTAAAAACGGTTTTGTCTGAATTTTTTCTTCTCTTGTTCCTTCTAGTCCAAAGTGACCTTGAAGCAACTGGTCTGAGCTTTCTGTCTGACCTCTGCTCAGGACTTGGTGAATCTCTGATTACTTCCCTCCTCCCGCTTCTTGACCAAACTTCCTCTTCTTCGCCCTCCTCCCTCCATCCAAAACCCCAGCTGGACCCACGCTACTGCACAGACCTGGTGTCCCGTCGGACCAAAGAGGTGTACCCCTACCCCAGCCCGCTGCATGCTGTTGCCCTCCAGAGCCCCCTCTTTACCTCCCAGAGCCAGGAACACTCAGCCTCTCCGAGCCCCGAAGGACCCCAACTAGATGATCAGCAAGAGTCCAACACTGATCCACTTTTCCCTGTCCAGCCTCAACAGCCCCCCACCCCGGCTTCCTTCACCCAACTTGAGCAGTACATCTCTCGACTAGCTCGCCAGTACCACAGTCGAGTGACCTCCTCCACCTCTGATCTCACTTCAGCTGCCACACCTGGTCCAGTCACACGCAGAGGCCTTTGTACCCCAGGCAAAAGTCATGGTTCCACCCAGTCCCTTTCTGCCTTTGAAAGCCGCAGTGCACTTAGTGTCACTCCCTGCAAGTCACTGCTGGGAAACTCTGCCAGAGTCAGCCTCAGCACTACTGGGAAAAAAGCCACTCGGAATTCAATCAACCTGGGGAACCTTCCTTCAGCAACCGGAGAGGACTTGAACATAAATCTGCATCTCAACCTCAACTTGAATCTGACTCCTGGGTTGAACTCTAGCCAGGGTTTAGTGGACAATCCCAAAAATGCCAGTTGTGGAGCTTTGAGGAGTGACTTTGCTCCAGCTTCCACGGCCTCTGCTACATCCCTCTCCACTGCTACACCCACCCCAGCACTTAGGACTCGCCCTCGCATTTCAACATGTCCAACTAGCCTGAGCCACCGCAGTTCCCTGGAGGTCACCTCAGGGTCTGGACCCAGTCCAGGATTTGGGTCATCTGCCTTCTGTCGCTCATTAGACTGGAGCAGTGGTGCTCCACCCGAGACTGGACCATCAGTGTTTGGTACAAACTGTGGATCAGCTCCTGGGTCTCAGCGCAGCAGCCTGATCCAAGAGTCCAGCTCCAGTCCCAAGCTAAGCGAAGACTCCCCAATGGTAGGGGAGATCTCCCGCCTCTCCGGCCTCTCTAGGGCTGTTGTAGTTGGACTGATGGAACAAGGTGTGGAACTGGATATTGACTGCTTCCAGACAGATAGTGCAGGCGAGGTGAAAGGTCATACTAAAACTCACCTGACAGCCCAGACTGATCAGTCACATGACTGTACTCGACTGACCGATCTGAATCCCCAGAGACCAATACAGCTGTCACTCAGTGTCACCCATTCTCCACAGTCTCAGGCCAGCCTCACTCCTCCTCTCTCACACTCCAGCAGCCCCATACACCCCTATCAGTCCATCCACATTCCTCCTCCCCACTACTCCTCACACTACCACTACCAGCAGATCCCTTCCCCATCTGACCTTCCTTCCTCCACAGCCTCCTCCCCTGCCTCCCGCCCCACCCCCAGGGGACGTTCCCCTCCTCGGCCTCTGCAGCCGTCCCCTCTGGGTGCCACCCCACTCTCTGTTTTCCGACGTGATGCCCCTTTCCAATGCTCCCTGCCTCGCACCACTACAAGGAGCTCTCCTCTGGAGCATGGTGGTATCCAACCAAGAGGTGGATCACTTCGGCAAAGTGGGGGTGGAAATGGGGGATGGAAGAGGGCAGAGGGGGAGGGGCTTTATAGAGGAAAGCACGCCTCCCACAAGTTGGTAAGGGCAGCCACAGTAAGCAGCTATGCCAAGAGAGAGGACTATGGCTCAGATTGGGGTGAGGAGCAGGATCGATCAGCAGCCCAGACACCCCGAAAGACCAATAAACGATGGAGGGGCTTTGAAGGACGCTTCTGGGGGAAAGAGTCTGAAAGTGAAAAGGAGGAGATGGACAGAGCTGAGTATGGCTATGGTTGGAGGAGGAACAGCATTGGAAGCTGGAGGAGGGAGCATCGAAGGATGAAGTCTTCATCCAGCAGCAATGACAAGAAACCAAAAGTAGAGAACTCCCCCGTCTTCTCAAAGAAGAGGGGCAAGGAAGAAGGGGAGAGACGCAGTTCGAGCCTCAGGCTTTCCAGAAGGGCCTTGTTCAGGAGTGAGTCCCAAGGCTTGCTGGTGCCTCGTAACAACAGCGAGGAGCCCTCAAAGCGGGCACACTGGGTCTCCTCATTAGATGTGGGGCAAGGTGGCATGTACATCAGCAAAGAGGAAGGGGTCAGATTGCTGAGAGCAAAGGAGGAAGACAAGCGGCTGTCCTCCACCGCTAGCCTCTTTAACCTCTCTCGTTCTCAGAGCCTGGAGGGCAGCTGCCATTCCCTCTCCCCTCTCTCCTCCCCTTCCTTTTCTCCATCCCCTCCTCCACGGATGCCCCTCCAGCGCTCTCGATCACTGAGGGACTTGGGGAGGAGAGTGTTTGGCTCCATGAGGTCCCTGAGTCTCAAACGGAAGCCATCCAAGAAGTGACACTTGTACAGTAAAAGACCATCAGACTAACAGTATTTTCCATGTGTTATGCTCAAAACACCAGTGATAGTTGGTTTTATGGTACGTTCCATTTCACTCGGGAATGGGAAGCCGGAGCTGGGAACGATTTGGGAATGACAGGAGTTTTCAGGAGACAGCATTCCAGTTCAAGTTGGAAAACCAGTTCTGGACAGGTTAGCCATTGTTCGCAGTAACAGTTGAAAACAATGCATTACGAGGTATTTTGTGCATATAAACAACGGGGTCCACAGATAGAAGCTGGGCAGTACTATGTGCTTTCACTGCTGCTGATGTGTGGAGCAGATTTTTGAGGTCATGGCTGGTGAGTTGCATCCAACTTTCTGAGACAGATCCGATTTCAGGGCGCGCTCTAATTGTCGACTGGGAATTCAGAAATTCTGACTTATGACCAGATTAAATAGAAAGCACCATTATAATTTGTGTTAACGGAAGTGCCATCATTTTTCGATGATGTGTGATTGATTAGACAGATACACTGGTTTGATATTACTGGCCATAAGATCTGACAGTCCTTTCATCCACTACCAGTTTGATAGAAGATCCTCTCAGGCACATAAAGCCTGTTGACTATTATTTTTGTTTTTTGGCTTGTGATCTTCATTCTAGTGATGTTTTTGTACATTTTTAAAGACATTAACACTTTTTTAAGCCCCTCAAATCTACAAAATGTATGTAAAAATACCCCCCAACAGCTTCTGAAGCATAATCAGAGTGCTTTGTAGCCACACTATTGCACTGTCTCCCAAAGACTTTC